>NC_062210.1:1517500-1615000 GCF_912470025.1 Vespa velutina
AAAAAAAACAAAAAAAAAAAGAAAAGAATTCTTTTGCATTGATTATTTATTTATCGAATTTGTATAACTATAAAATAATTACTATTATTTCTTATCGACTTAATCGATTAATCAAATAAACCGTGACACGAGGGAGGATGAATGGTGGGAGGAGGGGGAGGGGGGATGATACGAAAATTGTAGGCAGAAAAAGAAAAAGGAAAAAAAAAAAAAAAGAAAAAAGAAAAAAATTATTATCATAATGCACGAAGATAATTAAGGTATTCTTAAAATTTCAACAATATTTCAAGGCGCAATATTCTGATGAAAGAATATCACAAGAAAGTCGAGTTACGTAAGAAGTAAATTCATTCATCGTTTCACGAGCTTCACGAAGAAGGAGAAGAAGAAGAAGAAGAAGAAGAAGAAGAAGGTGAAGTAGGAAAAGAAGGAGAAGGAGGAGAAGGTTGAGGTGGAGAAGGAGGAGAAAGAGGAGGAGGAGGATAGAAAAAGAAAAGGAGAGAAGGTCTGGAGGTTTCCAGCCGATCGAAAGGAGGGAAACTAACTGCATCTGCCGAGGGAGAGTAAAGGGTGGGGAAGGTGGGCCACGCGAGAAGTTTGCTTCCGGGTTGGATACTCGCTCTCTTATGGCCTTTCGCGCGATCTCGAACGCGCTCCAAAGGCAAAGTGGACAACAGTAGATTGATTCGCATTAATCTGTAGAGCCGGTAGAAACACAGTCGGGTTACAATCACAGAAAGTGTGCCGATTCCGGCTACCACATTGAGAACCACGCCTCCTCCTCCTCCTCCACCTCCTCCTCCATCCATACTGTTATACGAAAAAATAAACTCTCATTGGAAATTTTGTATACGTTCATCGCGTGCGAATTTTTTCGAATATCAATTTTCTCTATGATTTTGTAATAATAATAATTAAAAAAAAAAAGGGAAAAAATGTTATATATATATATATATATATATATATATATATATATGTACATGTGTATGTATGTGTGTAGGTGTGAAAATTTCATAAACGAGAAAGTTTAACAAATTACAGTAACTTATGCACGTAGACATTATGTCATTCGATCCCGAACCAATCGTTTTTGTACTATTCATTTGCCATTCTAAAAAGTTCGACTCGTTGCACGTTGCATAACGAAACGAGTCGAATGGTTCGCTTTCGAATCATTCGTCCTATGTGCCGAACTCTAACTGAAAGTCTATTTTGGTTATGCGTAAATTTACTGATCGTAACTGAATACTTCCAAATATATAACGAATCGTTTTTATGTTCCTTCTTCTGTTTATATATATATATATATATATATATATATTTTTTTTTTGTTTTGAAAAAAAAGAAAAGGAAAATTTAAATAATAATTAATAATGTCGTGGAATATTATTAATTGTGATTTATATTATTGAAATTTTTATTGTTAAAAAATTTATACGTTAAACTAAGATTAAATATTTTATTGTTATAGTGAAAAAAAAAAAAAAAAAAAGAAAAAAAAATTGAAAGAGATTAAATGATAAAATCATATGTAAGAAACGTAATCTTGGATATTGAAATATACGTGTCGTACAATTGTTTTTAACGATTAATGTGAAATCAATTGAATCATATATTATATATATTATAGATTCTAGAAATTAATTATTGGTTTATAACGCGACGTCGAGGCATTCAGTTAAATTGATAAGAAAGACTTCGGAGGGAAGGAAAACAATATGATATTTCTATTTTCCTTATCTGAGTGAAATGACGTCGGTAATGCATAAGTAAACAGAGAAATAACAAGTTTTTCAACTTTTACGAATTGAAAATAAACTTATGATATTAAGAATTAATTAATAATATATTATGAATTAAGAGGATATATAATTTACGATGAAAGAACAAAAAAAAAGAAGTATATATATATATATACTTATAATATATATATATAAACTTATATATATATATTAAGTATATATATATATATACTTATTATATATATATATAATGGAAATATATTCGTGAAGAAGAGAAAGAGATTATATGGGTGCGTTAGTATCCTTTCATTGTTGGTAGAAAATGATTACGAGTAGGCGGATGTAAAAGCGGATATGGCTTCTAAGACGCGCCAGAGTTCCTATATAAAAACGGACTCGCGATCATTGTACTTTCTTATCAGTGTCTTATCAATAAGGAGACATATCTGGAGTAATTAACGATCTAATACTAACGAGCAGCAACGATGAATCGATGTAAACCGGATGACAGCTAATCGTCTGGATAATTATAGTCTCGTTAACGTCATTCTGATTGCGTCTCGTATCATCATCAGACCACGAGATTGTTGATAATCGTCACGAATTGAATGTCGAAACATTTACGAAAACATAATATTCCTTTACAATAGATGAAAACGATAACGATATTAAGAATTCTTTTAAGAGATATAAATTATTTATCAATAAAGTTAAATACTTCGACCTTGTAAGCTTTCATAAATTTACATTTTTATGATATCACGTTCCAACAAAAAAAAAAAAAAAAAAAAAGAAAAAACAAAAATATACACATATACATATAATCAATATAATTCGTTTCTATTTTATATTTCTAATGATTTTCTAACGCACATATACACATTATATAAAATGTATTTACGTAGCATATATTTCGTATTCATAATATACTCGATCAACGCACATACGTACATACGTACATACATAGATATATACATAGATATATACATACATAGCCAAAGTGCGTGGAAAAGCCGCGAGAAGTTTTAATAGAACGGCCGCTCGCTTTCTCGGAGAAATTCGAAACGTCGTTTCTCGTTCGGAACTCACCTTTCCCGCGACCGTCATTCCAATCTCGCTTGGTACCGCGAGTCTCTCGAGAAAAAGAACGTAACAATTCTGTTTTCGTTCTAATACGTTCAGGACGAAACAATCTTAGCTAATGTTCTCCTCTTTTTTTTCTCGTTTGTTTCTTAATTCTTCTTTCCTTTTCAAATGATCTTCGAGTTGAACATTCCGAACGATTTTCTTCTTCTTCCTTTCCTTGTCACACTATTACACTGTCTATAATATTTTATTTATTTAAATAATAAAAAAAAAAAAAAAAAAAAAAGGCAAATAAACAAAAAGAGAAAGAGGAAAAAGAATACATCGAATTAATCGAAATGACGACAAATAAAAAAACAAAAAAGAGGATAAAAAGAAAAGTAAAAAAGAAAACACGAAGACTACGCGTACGAAGAATGCGTTTCAAAGGCACACTTGTTATTACAGTAAAAGAAAGAGAGAGAGAGATAGAGAGAGAGAGAGAGACAGAGAGAGAGAAAAAGGAGTGAAAAAGAAAGATGGAACGATACGAGAAACGCGAGGAGCAGAGGAGAGGTGCGCACTCGGCGAAAGCCGCGCGGTGAATGGAGCGACCGCTTCTCCGCGTGGCTCGCGACGTCACCGATTCCTTCCCCCTCCTTACTCCCACCCGCCGCGCGACACTAGGGATCCTACTTCCACACCCCACTACACCGGCGCTCCTCTTGCGAGCACGATCGTACGTTCTCTCTCTCTCTCTCTCTCTCTCTCTCTCTCTCTCTCTCTCTCTCGCTCTCTCAACTGCGGTAGACTCCTTATGACGCGTTCACATGTCGATATCGATGATTTTTTTTCATTTCATTTTTTCTTTTATTAATTTTAATTTTAATATTTTCATAAAATGTGGTGAAGCTACGGTGGGACTTTTTACGACGCATATGCATGTCGATATCGATGTTCTTTTTTATTAATTTTATTTCTTTTTTTTTTTTTATTAGTCTTTATGTTAACATTTTCATAAAGTGTATATATATATATATATATATATATATATATATATATATATATATTAATTTAATATTATAGATCATTTTGTTTTGGAACTAATGAATTTTGGCAAACTGACCTGCTTCTTTTTTTTTTCTATTAAGATTGTTAAGAAGAACGAAGGGTCTTTAACGATTATTAATGTCGAATCGTCATCATTCTCAATCGCTTTCTCGATAGCAATAAACAGACTTCGGGTGGTTTGTTCGTGACCGTCGTGTTGCACGCGTCATGGTAAAATCAGGGACGTCATGTGTTCCTCATTTAAATTGAAGTAAAAATATAGCTGTCGTTCAATTATTATTTATGAATCATACGGGTAACAAATTTATAATAATATTATTAAATGGGATGGAGTAATGAAGATAAGGAAAAAGAAAAAAAAAAAAAAAAGTAAAAGAAAAAACTTATTAATCCATGGCGATGAAAATACTTTGACCAGCCCTGTTATATCGAAGGATATACTGCACGATGCATCTCCGCACAGTGTGCATCGCACTATAAACCGTGGCAGTCGTGTCGAATGATCCTAAGGGACCACATGGGAAATCGTGAATTGCATCGTATAGATATTGGCACGATTCTAGTCAGATCGTTAAATCCTTAAATGTAAAAGAAAAGAAGAGAAGAGAGAATAATTTATTTAATTCAATGTAAAAGGGGAAAGATACATTTTAAGTAATAAAAAGATTTAAAAGAAAAAGAAAAAAGAGGAAAGAAAGTGAAAAAGAAAAGAAAAAACAAATAAAAAAAAAGGAAAAATTCCCAAAAATCAACGGAGGTAATCGGTAAATCCGATGTACTCGGGTAAAAAAAGAATTAACCAATAATAATACTACTACTAATAATAATAATAACAATAACAATAATAATAATAATAGTAATAATAATAATAATAATAATAACAACAAAATTAAAAAGTATTAATGTAAGCAAGATAAAGGAGTATAGTGAACATCCGTTAATAAAGAGGCACGACTTCCGGATGTTGATGTTGAAAAGTAGGGCACAAGTCGTGGCGTGTGGCAGAGGCCTTCGGCCATCACCGATCGCCGACCTGGTCTCAAGATTATGCTTCCAATTGGCTTTCTAATTGGGAAGCGCGATAGTTGGATCCGGCTCTATGGGATCTCTAACATTTCTCATCTTTCTTTTTCTTTATCCTTTCTCTAATTACATTTTATATGTTTTTTTTTTATCTTTATATCCTCAATACACAATAAATGAACTATCTTTAAACGTTTTGTGTATATATATATATATATTCGATTATACAAATTTTAGAATATTATTTTTAATAGAAATTTTTCCTGTTCTTTTTCTTTTTTCTCTTCAAAATTAATTAATCGTGCAAGATTACACATCGATTTTTTCTTAATTCTTTTACATTTATTTTGTAAAGTATTTTTTACATTTTACTTTATTTTCTCATAGTTGAATATTAATATTTTCTAAATATGAATTATTATTTATATAACTTATTGTATTATAACTACACTACATATAGTAGTAGTATAACTAATTGTAGTTGAAATCCATAGAATTATGATGTTACAATAGTAATTTCAAGTTACTAAGAATAGTAATGAATTATAGTTACAATATTATAATCATGGTTACAGTACAATTATCAATTGATAATATTTACACTATAATATAATTATTGTACCACGTAGATCATTATATTATACCGTTGTAATAATGTATAATAATTTAGTACAGTTTTTGGAAAATTATATACATTTTTATAGATACGACTGTAACAACAATAAAATTATATTATATAGAATAAATTTATCAACGTATACATATACATACATCTATATATATATATATATATATATATATATGTGTGTGTATATAAATTTTTTATTAGATTCCAAATTAGGATAAAACCTTGCGTTCAAAGTGTCCTCGTATGAGAAATGTGTTAGAGTAGCGCGAGCTAGCTCAAGAATGAGCGAATGTGATTGGTGAGAAAGAAAGAGGAAAAGAGAGAGAGGGAGAGAGAAAGAGAGGGAAAGAGAGAAAGAGAGAGAGAGAGAGAAAGAAAGAGAAGAGATGAAAGAGGAAGGGAAGAGAAGTCAGAGAGGAAGCCGCGAACGTGTGCGCTACAGGAAAGAGCTATGTACGTATGTACCTACGTACTACAGGGTGCCACCTGCCCGATACTTCTCGAGGAAACGGTCAAAGACCCGATGGAGTGGCGTGGCGCGAAGCGCCACCTTCTTCCTCTTTAAAGGTCCCTACACAACGGGACCCTTCTTCTCTCTTTCTCTCTAAAAACTTTTTACTGATGGAATACATTGCAAAGATTTTTTTTTTCTTTGCTTTCTTTCTTTCTTTTTTACATTGAAATATCCATCACAAAATTATCGAAGTGATCGGAATTAAGGAAAAATTTCAAATCGTACGTACATTATAATTTAAAAAGAAATATACCCAGAGTCAATTAACAAAATTAATTTTTCTCTTATGTCCTTTTATTTTGTGATATTGAAAAAAACATCTATTCGTCTTGTTCTTCTTCCGTTTTTTTTTCTTTTCTTTTCTTTTCTTTTCTTTCCCCCCTCTTCCCTCTACCCCTAAATATATGTATATCGTCATTGAAAGAATGAGTGAATATTTGAAGTCGATGACCCTTATATCACTCTCATTCTGTGCATATTCCACAGAAGCAAATACGTAAGAAGCAGCAGGTAGTTTAGTTTCTGGAACGAGAAACGATAATAACAAACGGCTATTCGTTCGACGAGTTCTCAAGTTGACGTATGGCACGGGATTAGCCTGTCGATGGAAAGCTACACCTACAAGGTGAAAGCCGGCCTCCGCCATACCAACGAACGAACATACCAACGAACGAATCGTTTTAATGCGTTATCTTTCTGTATAAAAAAAAAAAAAAAAAAATAAGCAAAGAAAAACAAAAACAAAAAAGAAACAAAAAAGCCGCTTACATTTTACGAATCGTATATCGTGTGAAATAAAAGTTACGTTACGAGTTCTCAAATATCACAATGAATTAGTTTTTTCCCCCCCCTATAATGTTTTTTCATTTAAGAGAAAAACTAGATTTCCAATCGATAATCGCACATTTCTATATAATTATCTTTTAAAAGTAAACGTAATAAATATACAAAAGCCGTATATTATATATTATAATGAATATTATATTAAGATAATTCTATTCTACTACTTCTATACTTCTATACTTTTTCATATAGGGAATAATTAGATAGAACAATTTTGTAATTAAATAATTACCACTTATTTATTTAGTATGTGAGTTTCGTTCACGAAGTCGACACATGTACAGACGTACATATGTGTATGTGTGTGTAATAAATATTAACTAATAATTATAATTAATTATATATTAAAAAAAAAAAAAAAAAAAAAAAAAAAATACGTAAGAGAGAGATCTTCATATAGGGAAAATTATATAGAATAATTTTTAATTAAATAATCCCACCTACGTACTTATTATATATATATTAGTATCAAAATGTGCGTTTTGTTCCCGAAGTCGAACATATATATACGTACACGCACACGCACGTACACATCCATATATATATATATATATACACATATGTATTTATATATGTAGCTATATATACACAGTGAGAAAGAAAGAGAGAAAGAGAGAGAGCAGAGCACCGCGTGCTGTTTGACGCGCGCGTGATCCCGGATGCAAGAAGAAGAGAGACTCGGACTCGTCGAGGATGCGTTGCGTTAACCCACGCGTGACCTCTATTCCATCGACCACCCTCTAACGATACAATAACAAAGATGATTAAACGTAGATACGAATAAAAGGTTTGATCAGAAAATTCCTAAGTAAACGATTATATGTATTTACATTAATATATATATATATATACACGCACACACACACGCACAATATCTCTCAAGCAAATGATCCAAAGTAAGATAAAATCCATTTATCACCCATCCTAAAAAGAATAAAATTTGAAAAACGTTAAGAGGGCTTAACCCGAACCCAAACCCATTATATTATAAACCTTTTGACATCTGACGTCATTGAATTCGAAATGTAAACCATATAGAGAAAGGTAGACCGATGTAATTCACAGGAATAAATCGATCGAGATCGTGATCGCCACTAAACGATATACGACAGTACCTTTTGGTAGCTGACGTCATTTTATCTTGATCGCATACATACATATATATATGTGCAGAGTGCTTTTGTAATAGTTCGAAAAAATTTTTATCTTAATGCTGTAAGGATCACTATCGATCACGAATGTGTGTATATTTATATATATATATATATATATATATATATATATATATGTGTGTGTGTGTGTGTGTGTATACATAGGTTCGCATAGAGATTGGAATGCAGACATTTTCAAACACTATATTTCTATCTTTCTCTGTTAAGTATTTCTTCTTATAATAATTCTCGACAGATGATTCTTATTTTTATTTATTTTGTTCTTTTTTTTTTTCTTTTTCTTTTTTTGAAAGATTTTAGAATACGGAAGTAAAAAATTCATGTATGCATAAATGAAAAATAAAACGAAGAATATAAGATTAATGAAAATTGACGTTCGATCGTGTATCGATCACAAACGATCGAAATAATCCCACTTGTTATGTTTATATTCATAAAGGTTTTGTGGTCCTCGGGAATTTGAAAGTGTAGCTAGGAACTCTTCGAAGGCCGACTTCTTTCTACCCATTGTGGAACAACCTACGCACTTCTGAACAAGTTCTCTCATTCAGTTTTACCAGTGGCAGTGACTTATTGTTATTCAAATACTACTACGATATCAGAATTGAAACGATTAAAACTCTCGCGACTGATAGATAGATGGATAGATAGATAAATAGATAGATAGATAGATAGATATATAATTACATATGTACATACATACATAGGATAACCCACAAGTCAATTGACAAAAATGCATTGTTATTGTAAACAGGTTTAATTTAGAAACATTAAGGTAAACAAATAATATTTTAACATTTTTTTTTCAATAAAAGCCCTTTTTCGTTTATTTCTATATATGAAAGTACTGTTTCTTTATAAATTAGTATGAACAATTAAGTTGGTAGATGTTCAATTTTTAAAAAAGAAAAAAAGAAAAAAAAAGGAAAAGGAAGAAGTTTGAATCTAAATTTCTACTTGATAACCAAACAAAAAAAAACAAAAAAGCATTAAATCAGAATAAATTTAAATTATAATATTTAATGAAATATTTGGAAGATTAAGACTTAGTGAATTTTTTACTTTCAAGTGTTTTGTTATTTAAAAGTGTGAAGGAGATCAAAATATTAGGACAAGTGGAGAAGACAAATAAATGTGAGAACAATAATATAAAGCACAATTAAATAATTAGACACAAATAAAAAAATTACAGAGATCTATGAGAATGAAAACATTAAATATTTGTATCAGAAAATGGTATTTTCATAGAAATATCCTTTTTCCTGCCAACTCTTTGTTTAATAGATCTTATTTCTGCATTAAAAACATAGGACACTTTCAGCATCTAATATAGGTTAGGTATATATTATTGGATTCTTTTTTGTATTAAATCTTATCCGTATGGCCATAACATTTGTAAATTAAACCTGTTTATAATAAAAATGCATTTTTATCAATTGACTTATGAATCACTTTGTATATACCTATCGAATGTGTGACTCAATAAATTAAAGAAGAAAAATCAAATCAATTCATTAACCTACAAATACGTTCAATGAAATATTCAATCTGATAAATGTGTATTTACGTAATTTTTGATTATAAAAATAAAATGGTACGGATAGAGACAAAAAACTTTGGATAGATTAATGAATCCGGATGTATGTTTTTTTTTTAACTTTCTATAACATAATTATTTTTTTGTCCAAATAAATTTATACATGTAGTGTGAAACTTATGGTACAGAAAAATTATAGTTATATTATACATATATATGTATATATTATACTAATATATAGCACATATACTATAATACTACTATAGTACACTATATATTTTATATTAGTAAATAATATAGTATAATATCATTTAATATATATATTAGAATCATTATACCATATTAATTATAATATGGTACAATAATTCTAATATATATATATATATATATATATATATATATATATATAATAAAGTTTATATTTTAAATTTTATACAGTTATATGACTGTGTATATAGCATACATTAGCATAACTATTCTATATTAAATATAGCTTATTAAATATTAACTCGTAAACATTATAATTAAAACATTAATCGTTGGATATGAATTAACAATTCATTCTATTATAATTAAGAAAATGAAATCTATATATAGATTTATATATATAGAAGAAATAAACGAAATCGTTCGTAACTATCGAAGTTAGTATCGTTTTAACGGAGCTTTGTATACAGTAGTGGGCGTTCATGACTCAAGAAGATCGAGATTAGTCGGAAATATTGCTGACCAACGTAATCTCGACAAATAGAGCTATCTTCGGTGTATCTCTGTTGCTCTCGGCAACGTTAGAAAAGAGAAGTTATGATCCATCGATCATAAACTTTCAAGTTAATCATCGATAATTACTATTCAATTATATATTCACACTTTTTTATTATTTCTTTTTTAAATGCTTACGTACATCCTACGTTTCGCGTTAATGCGATCCGAAGTATCCAACACCTTCTATCATAGTTTTCAAGGATCAACAGATCTAAGAAATAGAAACATTTCGCGACAGATCGCGACAAATACACATTCCCGAGCAACTTACTGAACCATTCACTTTCCGTAAACGGTGAACGGTAAAAGAAACACACTTATATTAGCTCATCTAATATCAATAATATTAGAAAGATTAAGAAATGGAGAATTAGAAAAAAAAAAAAAAAATATATATATATATATATATATATATACATATATAGATATATAATACATTATAAGACATTGATCGGTATAACCTATATCCAATATAACCAATATCGAGAAGATTCCTATATTATTGTTTCATTAACAAATTAAAAATATTATTCCATAATAATATAAACATTAATTATTATAAAATAATCGATCATTTTCTAATTCTTTAGTTGTTTAATCTTAAAAAGGAAATATATAATTAATATAAATATTCGAATAATGCCTTACGGCTTATAGGTTAGGAGATTGTAAATATGCGCGTCATCTTTTTCCCTTTTTTTTTTTTTCTTTTTCTTTTATCTAACTTCCAAGCAACGCAAATGTACAGTTGTTGGGAATATAATCGTTTCTAGTTAAAACGAACATAACGGGAAATAAGAGAAAAGAAAAATCAACGAATATTTTGAAATAAATGAATGAAGAAAACTTACCCCCTCAAAAGAAATAAGTCTCAATATCTTTAATAACTTTTCGATAAACGTTTTCCTCTTGTATATATATATATTTTTTTTCTTTCTTAAACACATATTTACATATACATATATATATATATATATATATGTATATATATACATATATGACAACAGAGTTAAACACAGAGGACAATGATCTAGAATCGATGTGACGAGACTGCTTGGCGTCGGACCTTATCCCCACCCCTTGTACCTAATTCCCGTCCTAATTGGTTGGATTTCAGAGCAGTGTAACCGGTGGCACGTGCGCGCGGCACGCGCCATTGGAATTGAGATCTATACCGATGCTTCTTCCATAGTTCTGATTTGTCGAAGGAATCGTTACTGTTTCGTGATTCGTTCAATATGCCCTTAAGAAAGATTTAGGTCGAGTATGAAGTCGACATTGTTATTCGATAATTCTAATCGATTGACCCTATTCATCGAGAGATGATATATTTTATAAATGAGATAACGTAGATAATGTTTATTTGATTAAAAAAAAATGTCATACAAATATTTTTTATTTATTAATTTTATTCATATATCACGTATCAATATATATATACGTATGTATATATGTATATATATTATATATATATATATATATATATGTGTATGTATTAAAGACAAATTATAAATGATATATAAATCATCATATATAAAATACGAACAGTTAAAACGAAATGGTATACGATTAAAAACGATCGAGTGGTAGATTATGACTCTCGTGCCAGATTCAGGTTTGTGACACGGATCTCGTCTCCGTTTGGGCTTACTCATATATATGTATATATGTATATATGCGTATGTAAGAGGGAGGGGCAGGGCAAATAGGATACATTCTTACATTTAAAGTTGCCCGCGTCCTTTCAAATCTCCTTACGTATCGTATCGTATAGTATCGTATAATATCACGACATTTGTCGCAATATATATTATTATTCTTATTTTTTGAAATTATTCAAAAAAATAAAATGAATTTCTACGTGGTAACAAGATCTATTATATCTACGTACATATATGCGTATATGCGTGTGTATCGAAGAGATACCAGAATGCAACGATATATATATATACACACACATATACATTTTACTTGTGTTTGTGCTTGAACGTAAAAAGACATATAATGTAAAATAGAAAATAAATAAGAAACTATAATATAATAAAAGATTCTTGCTCACCTTTGGCTCACAATTAATGTCATTGGTTATCGAAGTGAAATCTTTCCTCGTACCCGGAAGCATTTCCTCGTTTAAGTTTGAGGATGTAACGTCGTAGAATCTAGAAGAACGAGGGCTTTCTCCCTCCGCATTGAGAGAACGTATAGTCCCCGAAGAAAGGGATTCCGTTAAAGAGAACTCCAGTTGTTTGAACGACTCATTCTCGTTCGAGTCGTCGCGAAGAGAGGTGGTGGTGGTGTTGGTAGTGGTGGTGGTGGTGGAGGAGGTGGTGATGGTGGAGGTGGTCACGATGATGGTAGTGGTGGCGATGGTGGTGGTGGTTGTTCGGTTTCCCTTCTTACCGACATCAACGGTTCTCTTACGTCCCTTCCCCATTCGTTCATCGAGTTCAGACTCTGTCGTATTCTCCCCACCTGACTCTTCCATGGTCAAAACGGAGGACCGAACGAGGCTCGCACTAAGAAACGGCCGCAAGCTCTCCTCGAGTTTCCTTCGATCGAGCCGAATACGTGAACGAGCCTCGCCCATCTCCTCCTCCTTCGATACCTCTCCGACGTCATTCGTCGCATTCGCGATCGTACCAACGGAGACAGAGAGACAGAGACGGAAAGATAGATATATATATATATATATAGTGAGTGAGTGAGAGAGAGAGAGAGAAAGAGAATGAATGAGAGAGAGAGAGAGAAAAAAGAAAAAGGAGATGTAAGACGCGACGCGACGTGACCCGCGTGTAACACGTAGACCGTGTCTTGATTCCAACTACATGATCAATCCGAGTTCGAGACGCGATTCACTCCCGTTTACCGCGGGAACGACTGACGCCCTCCCTACTGTCCTCCTCCTATTCCTTCTTCTCCTCCTCCTCCTCCTCCTCCTCCTCCTCCTCTTCTTCTTCTTCCTCCTCTTCCCTTCCTTTCCCTCCTTATTCTCTAAGCACCGTCAACCCGCTGCGCATCTCCTACGCAGCACATACTTCGAGAAAGAGAGAGAGAGAAGGAGAATCTTTTCTTCCTTTTCTAATATAATAAATGATTTCTTAATCCAAGTGAAAGAATAACATTCGTCTTAAATCTTTAAATGGATTAATACAGAGAGATCTTATTTTTTCTTTTTTGTTCTTTTTCTTCTTAATTATTCTATTTGCTTAATTAAATTTTTCTCGTTTAATCTCGTTTTCTTTATTTCTATTTTAAAGAATTTCACTGTTAATTAATATCTTTCGTTTGTTTCTTTTTAACGCGCCCGCGTTTTTCGATCTGTCGCGGTTATTCGCGCGCTCTAGCGGCAAATGTTATAATTACGAACGGCCTTTAAAAATCGATTTACATTCTCATTATATATTCGTATGTATATGTTCTATACAAGTTCGTTGATACTTTTGGAAAATAATATGATTGAAAGTGTTTCTTATATAAGTTATGTGATTAAATTTAATGTTAAATTTTTAATTTCGATATTTATATTATAATATTATGTTAAATAATAGGTTAATGAATAAATAAAATTTTATTATAATTTTAATGTACTCATATATATATGTGTGTGTGCGTGTGTGTGTGTGTATATATATATATATATTATATATTTATATATCTTCCGTTATTAATTCATAATGTTTAATAATATTTAATTTGTTGATAATTTAAATAATATCAAATTAAAATATTAAAACATTCAATAACCTATAATTTATTAAAAATTTAATAAAACAATTTTTAATAATAAACGTAATAAAATTTATAAATGACGTAACAAAATTTATAATTTGGAAAATTGACAAATATGTTAATATTGAAGAATTTGATTAAAATTATTTATACAAAACTAAATACATTTAATCTTATGACACGGATTGCAATGAATTGATATTTTATTCGAATTCTAAACTGTATTTAAGCACTATTAGATTTATTATCATTAATAATAATCCACGTTTTATAATAACATATTAAAACATTAACACGATACAAACAAACAAAAATAATAAAATATTATAACAACATTATATGTATTACAATATAAAATCTAATATAAAAATTTAAAAAAAAAACGCAAATTAATAAATAATGTTTCTCCATAACCATAAAACCTGATGATTCATAAAGAAAATTAAAACAAATTTTGTTAATATCTGACGAAAACATAACCCCTGGAAGACAAATTACCTTAAGTTAATTTAAAAATTATGTATTAAATATGATTCTTTAAAAAATTTTTATCATTTATGAAGGAAAATCAAACGGAGGGTGGCACCCACCCACCAAATGCACGTTCAAGCTCTTTTGCTACAGCAATACATAAATGATCATTATATGGAGCTGCAATAACCTAAAAAAAAAATATATATATATATATATATATATAGCTAATTTGTTAAGTAAATTTACCTAAATTTATTACAAATATTAACGTTTCTTTTTTTCTTTTTTTAAATATAATTTTTACATACCTGTATACCTACAGGCAATCCGTCATAGTCTAATCCAAGAGGAACCTGACATACAGGAAATTTAAGCACATTGAATAGACACCAATAACCAAAATTATATGGTCTAAGAAATGAAGAGTAATGATAAACGGCAGGAAATGGAGCGGAAGGATAAAACAAGACTCCATTTTCATATAAAATATCCTATAAACAAAAAAAAAACAAGCAGAATACATGTTATAATTGTAAAAGTCGATATAATAATTCTAAATAATAGAAATGATATTACGTACCAATAAATATTTCTTCATATTAGTGGTAACACTTCTAGCCCATTCAGGATCTTCTTTTGGTAACAAATCTTCGTCTATTAATTTTAATAACGCGGCAAATGTTATCTCGGACGTTCCCGAAACAAATTTCCGTATTTCAGATACTGCATTTGCACGAGACTGGGAAAAATCAATTTTATAAATTATACAATATAAAAGAAGGTTGAATTTTTTCATGAGTTATATCATTACCGTTCTATTTGTTATATCAGCTTTAAAATCTGTATCTTCTTGAGTCATCCAATATCTCCATAATCTAAAACTATATTCTGATCCAGGTATCTTGATCTATGTAATAATGAAAAATATTTACACTCATGTAGTTTTTAATAAAAACAAGTGTGTTGTTCTTTTAGAGAATAATTTAATAAGGGGAACAAAAAAAGGAAGAAAAAAAAGGGGGGAAAAAAAAGAAAAAAAAAAAGAAAAAAAAAGAAAAAATAAAGACCTTGGTTACAGATTTAGCTATTTCTTCAAAATGATCCACTGCCTTTCTTAATGTAGCACGCATTGCATAATTCACTTTACTTGCTCTAATGTCACCAGATTCTGATTGATAAAATATCTTCAAATTTTTTAAATTGACTGGCTCATCTAATTTTAATTTACATGCTTTATCCCCAACCAAAACTTTTAAAAACGGTGCCAAGTCTTCAGCCTTTTTACAAATTGGACCTGCCTCTGCCATAGAGTCTGAATAATATCTGTCTCTTAATCCAATACCTTTTAAGGATGTCATTCCTACCAATTAAGAATAACAATTTTATATTATATATTATATTTTGTAATAATCTAATAATTTGAATATAAAAAGTTATGTTAAGCGTCATTAAAATATAGATTGTATTTGTAAATGTTTACCTTCACTAGGTTTCATTCCAAAAACTCCATTATAAAATGCTGGCATTCTAGTAGATCCACCAATATCACTTCCAATAGAAAATGCAGAACCACATGCAGCGATAATAGCACCTTCACCACCACTACTTCCACCAACAGTTCTTGTTATATTGTAAGGATTACATGTCTGACCATAGACGTTATTTCTCGATTCAACCCACAAATTAAGTTCAGGAATGTTCGTTTTTGCAATAAGTATTCCACCAGCTTTTTTCAAATGAGCAACCACGGTTGCATCAGACATTGAACGGTGCTGTCGACGACTTATCATACCCATAGTATGATGTAAATCTATAAATATAAAATATAATTGATAAAAAGTAATACAATAACACAATAAATACTCTACTTATATATGTATTATATAGAATTATTATCTTATCAGAACGTAAGATCCAAAACATCATGAATAATCAAGTGCAATCATTACAAATATTATAAAGATATGAATATTCATTAATTGGTAGATTGTACAATTACAAATATTATAAAGATATGAATATTCATTAATTGGTAGATTGGATGACTTATAAATTATATTAAACTATATTTTTAATATACTTACTTTCTACTTCATTGCTCTCTTTAGTTGTAAATGGAACTCCTAAAAATGGTCTTGTTTCTTTTAAAAATAAACTATTATCACAATTCTTTAATTCAAGATCAATTGCTCTTGCTTCCTTTATCGCATCTGCATATCTTTCTTCTACAATCGCATTGATCAATGTATTAACTTCTTTGCATCTTTCGATAAAACTTTCTACAACTTTTTCAGCCTTAACTTGCTTTGTTCTAAATGAAAATAGAAACCAAATAACAGAAAACATATATAAATTAATTGTAATAGAAACTATATATATGTATATATATATATATTGGAGCTTTTAATAAATAACATTTTGAATATGAAATAAAATAAAAAAAAAAGAAAAAAAAAAGTGAAAGAAACTTTTTACCGTATCTTCTCTGCTAACGCTGTGGCACTCTCCAACAATAAAGGATTTTTCACGGCAGATACTTTCTTTGCTTTTTGATCATAATATAAACCAAATATAAAATCTATCACATAATCAAATATACAATGTAATTGAATAACAATGCATTTTAAAATATCCAAAAATAATTTTTTCCCTTTTTCAAATAACGTATTATCTGCATTTTTCTGCAAAAGAAGAAGAAAAAATAACACAAATAAATATATTATATACGTTATTAAAGTCATATTAATTCATATAGATATATCTTGTAAATATTAACTTGTTGCACGTATTTTATTAATGCAAGTTATCTTAAAAATTATTATATTATTTTAAATACCTTTTTTATTGAAGTACACATGATGATCGTTCTAATAAACGTTAGTTGAACAGAATTATTCGATGATATTAAATATAATATTAATAATATTCAATGACAAAATTTGAAATGTTAAATTACGTAGGTGTCGTATATCTTCTTATGGCCGTATATCTTTCTCATGTCATATGCATGACAATATTTAATTATAATTTATCGATGAATAAGTAAACGAAGAATAAATTAAATGTAATATTGGATATTATTTAAATGCTAAGATACTTGTTATTGCGAACGAACTAGAAACCAACGATAACCGACTTTAATTAAATTTTTTCTTCTTCCTTCTGAAAAACTACTTAACAGGATAACTATTTATATTATAATATTGTATGTGTTGTACATATACACAATAATGTAAGTTTCACTAATGTGTCGATAGACATTACAGATCCTTAAGATCGTATATATATATATGTATATAATATATGTATATAAGTATATATGTATATAAAGAAATGCAAATTAACTTTTGTTAACGTTTAACTTTAAAATGTTACACAGAGACAATTGAAAGGCATAGCAATCACTTTAAATCAACACTTTGAAAGAATAATCACGTAAAATATAATCGATCATTAATAATTAATTTGTATTTAAGAGTCCAAAAATAAATTTAGAAAAAAAAAAAAAGGAAAAAACTCATTCAATCTTAACCAATAGAAATTCATATCACTTTACAAGGCATTCTTTTATATATATGTATACATATATATATATATATATATTAATCCCGTTATTTCGTGAATATTATCAAAGTAATTCCATTAAAATCTTTTCAAGGTTAAGTAGATTATTTGATATCTTGTATGAAAAACAATCATGGACGGTTAATTTCAAGGTTACGAAGAGGTCACAATGATACCTATCAAAAAGATTTTGTTCTATGGAATTTTTACGATACACTCTTGAAATATTGATTAATACTTTTCCGATATCCTCTATATAATTCTATTATAAAGATTCTCGTTATCCGATTGGATATGAAGAAATTTGTCCAGATATTTATTGTCCACAATGATCCTATAGGCATAGAAATCACATGTGATATATACTTCTCAAATTGTAACTATCATTGGTTATAATTTTCACTTGTTAAAATAAATCGTAAGACGCGTATCTTATTTATGATGTATCTTTGGTATATAGGTGTGTATTTTACGAACTATAGTAGTAGTGACAAATTAATTTGGTGAGTAATATTCAATATAGAAAAATTTTTAATATATCTGTCATCTCTTATTATTATACGTATATATATATATATATATATATATATATATATATATGTCGTCACATCTCATTTTTTGATTTCGTATCTTTATAAGATTTTTGTGAAATACTGAATGACGTCTGATGCTGTCAATTCTTCATTATCGAATTATAATAAAATTCTCTGTTTATCGTTTATCTTTTAGAAAACTTGTGTGCTTATTAAATTAATACGTATTACCTGTCATTTTAGGATTAAATCAATATATAAGACATATTATTAACTTGAAAGGTTGCAAACTAACCGTCACAACGGGGATCGAACAGTCAGCCATGTCCGTCTCTCAGATGGAAAGTATCCTTTTTAATAATTATTTATATCATTTCTAACGATTATGCTTCATATTATGTAAATGTACAAGTAAATAACGATCTTATATATTTGATATTAATTAATATGTATAATTTGTGATATATAAATTATCTGACATTATCCGAATGTATTTCGATTGATTGTGAATGATTGATTAATAAGAAATATTAAAATAAAAATTCAATTATTTTATATCTTTATTTATAATGTACCAATGGATATCAATATAGTTTTTGATTTAATTTAATAAAAGTTTTTTTTAATACAAAACATTACATATAGGTTATATTATGTCTTATTAATAATATCGTTTAATATCTGTTATTAATAGTTTATATTACAGATGTTTTGTTTGTTATTATTCTCATATATTTAATATTTTCTATATATAATTGAAAATTTCTTACATATAATATATAGAGAATTTGTTCAACTTAAAATTTGCTGTGAAGGAATTGGAGAGAAATTCCAAAAAATGTGAGAAAGAAGAGAAAATAGAAAAGGCCAAGGTAAAGAAGGCAATACAGAAGGGAAATATGGAAGGGGCAAGAATACATGCTGAAAATGCAATTAGACAAAAAAATCAAGCATTAAATTATCTACGTATGAGTGCTCGTGTTGATGCCGTTGCCAGTAGGGTGCAAACTGCATTAACAACAAGAAAGGTTACACAATCTATGGCTGGTGTAGTCAAAGCAATGGATGCTGCAATGAAGTCAATGAATTTAGAAAAAATATCAGGTTTAATGGACAAATTTGAAAGTCAATTTGAAGATTTGGATGTTCAAAGTTCATACATGGAAAATGCAATGTCACAAACAACAACAACAAATGTACCACAAAATGATGTTGATGCATTGATGCAACAAGTAGCAGATGAAGCTGGGTATGCTTTGTATTATTATTTATTAGCTAATACATATACAATAGTCATTCTTGTTTATTAGCCTTCTTTTTATTTAATAAATATATATGTATGTATATAAATATATATATATGTATATATATATATATATGTGTGTGTATGTGTATATTTTAGTCTTGAATTAAACATGGAACTTCCACCTGGACAATTAGGAAGTATTGGATCTTCTATAGCTGTAAGTCAGGAACAGGATGAACTTACACAACGGTTGGCACGCTTAAGAGAATAATACCAACTTATTTATGTAATAAAAATGTTATATATTTACAGCTTAAATGAAACAGATACTACTAAAATTGATCTTAGTGCTCTATATTTTAATAGTGTTATACCAAATGTTAGTTACATTGTGAAATACATGTAGATATCTAAAATAATACCAATCTAATTTCTAATACACGAGTAAATAATACACAGTGTAACTAATAGTTATTATCTATTATAATGTAATTATTTGTATATTATATATGTTTATATATTCATAACATTTTTATTATATAAAATCAATTTTTGCAATATAATTTTAATAAATTTTAGTTCAATTTATATGCTTATACATACAATCAATATACTCTTTGTACTTTAAAAGTCAGGGTATTGTTTAATATTTTTTTGATGTGAAACATTTAAAAACTTAATATATTTGTAAAATTATAAAAAAGGAAAAATCTAAATATTGTACTATTTTGCAATAATAACGTTTACAACTTAAGATGAACAAGATTTAAATTAGATCACTATGTATTCTTTAAAATTCCGAAAAGCAGGCATAACAAAATGTTTACTATATTTGACAATATTTGTTTTTAATATTGTAATATTGCATTATTAATAGGTATATAGGAATTTAAATAAGATAATATATACTTTTTTATTCTTATTAATTTTTTTTTATATCAATAATTCAAACAATTAACATGCACAGGAGTATTTGTTAAAGCACAACAATAATTATAGAATATTTATATATTACATACACATATGTAAATAAAATCCTATCTCTGTAATGCTGATAAATGTTTGTTTCATAAGTTGCTACTATTTTTTATGAACTTTTTGGTCAATGACATTAAAATTTAAATACAATTTAAAACTTTTTCATTTATTACTATGGCATAGAAAGAAAAAAAAGAAAAAATGTTGAATATTTCATTATAAAAATGAAGCTAACCTTAAATTCTTGCTTTAGCTTTCAGAAATGATTCATGTATGTACTTGTGTAATTATTTATAAAATATTTAATATATTACTGACTTAAAAAAAAACAAAACCATAAAGAAAATTTTAATATAATATTAAGAAAAACCTTATCTTATAATATAATATATTATTTTTAAAGGATCATCAGTAGTACTTAATAATTATGTTATATCATCATAAGGAAATAATTTCTTAATTTCCATTTGAGAATTTTTTTATCCAAAGTGTATCATAAGGCACAGCTTGTTTTAAAGTAATCTTTTTTTCTTGATGTAATTCTAAAAAAGAGAATTTTTTTTTGAACATTAATTTTTTATTATAAAAATACTTTGTATATAAAAAAATAAGAGTTTACCTAAAAGTAGTAAATAACAATATGCCGCATCGGCTTT
The DNA here is from genome assembly GCF_912470025.1 of Vespa velutina. Classification (NCBI taxonomy): domain Eukaryota; kingdom Metazoa; phylum Arthropoda; class Insecta; order Hymenoptera; family Vespidae; genus Vespa; species Vespa velutina. The sequence goes on from NC_062210.1 coordinate 1,539,041, forward strand.
ACTATATTGACCAGGTGGAATAACGTCAATGAATCGAACTAATTCTGTATCATGCCAGAGAACTTCTAAGAGTGCAAGCAAATCCAATTTTGTTAACATACATGACTGCGAGAGTTTAATAGTTTCCTGACTAAAAAGAGAAAATAAATAAGTAAACACATGTTATTTTTAGAAGCTGTAATATTATAATTAGCAGTAACAATTAAATATATATGAACTTAATTATATTGTAATTATACATAATTAATCATATATATATGATGTTTACTATATTTATATTATGAAAATACATTTTATAAATGATATTTCGCATTTATAGTAAATTTTTTAACTTACGACTGATCTATTTTTTTTTCATGGATTGTCAAGTCAGGACCTGTTCCATTTCGTGCAATATTTAATAGACCAAAGTCTTGTTCAATGCTTTGTAAATCTATTTGTTGTTCGACATTTGAGATAACTAATTCCTGCTGTGAACTTTCCAATTCACGAACACTAATTTCTTTAATAGATTTTCCATTTGCATCAATGGACTTTATCGCAGATAATTCAGCAAGCAATTCATCAGACTTATTGCTTCTTTCTACCAAACGTAAAATTTCAGCAGCTAGAAATTTACATTATGTTATCATTAGATTAAAATAATTGATAAATAATAGAATTTGTTTTTTTTTATACAGGCAATACATTTTTCTAGCAATGGAAATTCAATTCGTGCTTTCTTCCTTGTAGATGATATAGCAACGTGCACATTGAAAAGTTTAATTAAGGGACTATTCCATTTGTTTTTGCGAATAGAAAGAAATCTTGCTGGTGCTGCTTGAAAAAGAATTTCTAATGTTGGTATATTCACATTATTTATACTTAATGGCTAAAAAATAACAGTGGATGATTAATGTTTTGCATTAATTCTTTTATATAATGTAAATTCATTTTTGTACAAAATCTGAATGAACTTACAATAGTTTCGGCATTGACATTACTTATCCACTTTCTTATTACTTTATGATTGAGTTTTGTATTTTTATCAGCTAATTTTCTTTTTCTTTTTGATTTTATTTTTATCTGTTGTGGATCTTCATGCGTTGATTCCAAGTTTTGTAATGGTTCTATAGAATAGTCTGAAGTAGGAATAGGAACAGGAACTACTTCAGTTTCTGGTATTGTTGCAATATCAGCTTTATTTGAAATTGTTATATCTTCGAACCTTAACTTAAATAATAACTCTCAAATTATTCTTAATTGTTAGTAATAATAATTTACTTGTGTGATAAAATACATACGCGTCTTCTTTTGGTTGGTGTTTCTATATGTGTTATTTCAGTAGGTTGTCTTTTACGAGGTGTTAAATAAGTACTCCCTTCTGTCATAAATTCTTCCACAGTTACATCTGGTAATGTTACCTTTTTAAATGCTGTATGATGTTCCTCATCTGAAACATAAACATATTATATCAAGTGTACAATGAGTGTTATTACTATTACTATTACTATTACTATTACTATTATTATTATTATGATTATTATGATTATTATTATTATTATTAACTTTGTAATGATATAAAGTTAATTTAGCTTCTTACCTCTTAAGGTTAAATCCTCACGTACAAGAGATATCACCATTTCCTTTTCAGCTCTATCAAATGGTATATAAAATTCTTCTGAATCTCTTAATGTATTTGCATTGTAAAGAGATATATCATTTGTAATGTGCATTCTTTCAAACATTTCTCTGTATAATAAGAAAGGAAAATAATCTACAATGATTTTTCATTTTTTATAACAAAGAAATAAATTGCATTGATAGTAAAAATGATATTACTTTGATTTCTTTGAATATATGAAAATTTTATACGTTTTAAGATTACTTTGAATTAAAAAAAAAAAAAAAAAAAAAAAAAAAAAAGAAATAGAAATACTAACGCTGAGAAATCTGCATCAGGTTGACTTAAAAAACGAATTTCTTCTTCTGTTAAAGCACCAAACTCTAAACAATCAGCATCATGCATCTATATACATATATATATATATATATGTAATATACATATATACATATATATAATATACATATAATAATAATATATATAATATACATATATATATATGTAATTATTCATTAGATTTTCAAACATTATGTTATATTAATAATGAAATGTAAATATAATATATCACATGTAAAAAAATATCCTCATTATATATAATAATGTTTGTCCATATTAAGTGTGTGTGTGTGTGTGTGTGTGTGTATGTATATTTAGAAACAAAATATGAAAATGACATTTTGTTTAATCTTTTATACATTTACCATATTTCTTATATTTCATATGTCATATATTTACCATATTTTTAAGTTTGGTGTTAACGTTGGGTTCATAAGCTAATAATTTAAAAGCATCATGCAATTGATCACTACTTGCTGAAGGTACATTCAAAGAATCAATATATTTTTCATTTTCTTCTTCATCCCTGTTTAAAAATAATTATAATTTTCTACAGAAATCATCTTTCAAAAAAAAAGAAAAAAAAAAAAAAAAAGAAAAAACAAGTTATATACCTCTTGTCAGTCTTGGTAATCTTGTCAAACATATTTTCAAGTTCAATAAGATCTTCTAGAATAATAAAGACTATAATATTATAGAATATATTGCAGAATAATATATATGTATATTTTCTTTTATCAGTATGATATATCTTATATATATATATGTATATAGATATAAAATAATTTGATTTCTATGGAATATAAAAAACTTAATATTAACTTACTTTCTAAATAAGATGTTTGACACAAAAGTATTTTTGTAACACCATACATTAATTGAGATGATAAGTAAAGACTAACTCTATCGGTTGATTCATTATTTCTCATTTCAATCATATCTTTCATATCATTACTTTATTAGAATAAACAAATTCTTTATTAATGCGTATTAATTCAAAAAGAAAATAAATAAAAAATGAAAATATCATTAATCATACTGACCACATTTGACAAACATCAATTTCATTTATAGTTAATGATCTAAACTTTCGTTGAAATTTTTTAATACTGAAGGTAGCAGCTAACCAACATTTTGCAAATTTTCCTTTTTTCTTTCCAGCAAAAAGTTCAAATGGACCGAACATCTAGTATAAATAGAAAAAAAAAGAAAAAAAGAAAAAAAAAAAAAACGAAAGAAAACAAATAATGAATTAAGTTTATTCTATCTATTTCTTCGAAATATTTAAAGTACTTGTAAAAAAGAAATGAAAATATTTATAAAGTAAAATATGTAAATTTCTTTTTTCTTTTTAAATATAAATATTGTGAAATATTATTCATTTAACATTTTTCAAATAAAAGTTATAATTCTTTTTGGTATTTTCTTAAATTAAAAAAGTATATTATATTATAATGACTACTTCTTCTTCTTCTTCTTCTTATTATTATTTTTAAACTATAATTTTTGTGTTTTATATAATTTTAATGATTTTTTTCTTTTCTTCTTAGTATTAAAATCGTAATTAAATATTAAAATTATAACCGTTCGATCACTTTATAATCGTAAATCGATGCATATCGATCGATAATCGAAATGTTTGTCGGCTATTGATTGGTTGAAAAGATTTAATTTATTTGTATCATTGGAAGATTTGAAAAATATGCTCATATTGATAATTTATTATTTTAAAAGTGAAAATTTATAAATTAATACTTTCGATAATTTTTCAATTATTTAAACAATCATTAAAGTACACTGTGTAGAATAAAATAATATTTAAATGATAATATATTCCCTTAAACATTACAAAGCTCGTAACGCGCGGGAAATTCATAATAATTTTAAATCAATATTTCAATACTTAAAAAATTTTATCCCAATAAACGTAAAGTATAATTAATCGATATTTAAACAATAGGACGTTCTTATCGTCCTATTGTTTAATGAAACAAATTGAAACGCATAGAAAACTTTATTTCATTTTATTCTTTCGAAATTTGTGGTACAGGAATTTCAAATCTAACAGGAAAAAAAATATTAATAAGAATGTTAATATTGATATTTAATTTTAAATAACTACAGTGCAATAACGTCTAAATACATAGAGTTATATGAATATTAAAATTAATTAATTGTTTTACTGAATAACAGCTCTTAAAGTTGTGAAGTACGAAAAGGCCGAAGATAGGTACTAAAATATATATATATAAAATTATATAATGTATCGATGTGTGTGAGAAGTATTGATAATTATAATGATAATAAACGTACCGACATGTAATAAGTTAGAGAAAATGCAGGTAAAAATCCAGGAATACTGACTGTAACTGGTTTTTGAGATCTTTCGATTATAATACAAACATTTTTCCACATTTCTCGTGATTTATCATACCAATTCAAATCAAAAAATGCCGATCCAATCGCATTACTCTTTAATAATAATTTTTAATAAAATAATAAAGTGTACAAGTTGTATAATTATCATTGTTTATATTATCTAAATAAATAAGGAAAGTTATTATTACCCTTTGTATTAAATTTTCAGCCGGATATGAGTTTACGAACATTTGAATAATGGTGAGAATATCCAGTATGAGAAATTGTGATTTGACAGCCGCCGAGTCTGTCTGTAATTATAAAAAAGGATACATTAAAAAGTAATTGTAATATCAAAAAATTCAACAATAATTTGTATATAGACATATCATTTGTATATAATTATAAATATTATCGATTCGATTAAAATAATGATTATTTAGTTGTTATAATAATGATACTAACAAAGAGGAATAAGAGTCCACTAAACACTATTAATATGGTCGTAATACCAACAGTCAAAAAGATCACAATACGCACAGTTTTTACTACCTTTTCTGCGTAACTAAAAAAGAAATAAGAATAACACGTGTTCATGTATATATTAAATAAATTTTTTTTTTTCTTATTCTAATGAGAAAAATATTACCTGAGTAACTGAATATGTTTCAATATACATCGTTTGAGATCAGATTCGTCGACGATATTAGCTATTTCATTTTCCAATATTTCAAATCTTGCACCAGTGAACCATAGTAGAACTGCGACAAAGTTATCAACCGATTGACCTGCAGCACATTGGATTCCAGTATATACATGGTGAAAATAAGCAAATTCGTATGCGGGATGTTTATCCACATCGAAAGGATATACGGCATAAGTTGGTAAGGGCTGTGGTAGAAATAATGGTCCTAACACGATATTCGCACTGATTGCATAAGTTCCAAAAGTCATGGATAAGTGAAGTTTCATAACTTTTTTAATATATTTTTCTAATGTATCTCTTTCGTTTGGTGATGCTTGTTTAATGACACTTTCCATTTCCTCTATTATCATCTGAAACAATTGAAATAATTATGTAGACGATGTTTTAATTGGAAATGTTAGATCAAATTCAAATTTGTATTTTATTAAACCTGATAGCTCGAACGTTGTAGTCTACCAGTCAAAAGTTTTATACCCACTTGCATAGCAGCGATTACTACACACGATGACTGCATTATAATTTCAAAATTATCACGATATGTATAGATTCCATTTAATGTGGCCAGTACCACCGATTGAGCACACAGAAAAGAAAAGCAAATGTATAAATCTAAAATGAACAATTTTATCTTCGAAGAGTTCTTCGATGGTGGCCAAAAAATCATCAAATCAATACTTCTCTTTGTAAACTTTAATGCTGCTTCGGGAGTAACCTTCATGATAATATGATTTATTATTTTTCCTTTTTTTTTTAAAGTGACTGATCTGTACGCGAATACTATTCGTTTAAAACTATTCGATGTTGATGAATAACCTGTTTATAGATCATAATTTTAGTTTAAGGATGAACGAAAGTAAAATAACACATTTACTTAGGTAATAATTTTACAAACGTTTCGAAGAAATTCTCTCTAATTTTCCGCTCGATATTCTTATGTAAACGCTTATTTTAACTTTTGCCAATGCAGTCTTACTACTTAGACTCACTGAAGGGTATAAATCAATCAGGAGTTCTCTATACGCTACCATCTGTAATTATTTTAAATTACTGCGTGCGAAGAAAATAAGTTATTCTCACTGCATTTTCTTCCTATAATTTTCATACGTATAATTTTCTAATTGGAATAACACGATAGAGGAATAATAAATAATTGTGTATATGTAGAGAAAATCGATTAAATCGAGTAGAGTAAGCGATTAAATTTTAATTTTAATTTTATCTCTTTGCAATAATGAAATTAAATCGAATTATTTACCGAAGCCTCTGTTTTTTGATTCATTTGCGATTTTACTGTGGAATAGAACATTTATACGAAGAGTTCAGAAAACAAATACACGGAAGGGATATCCCTTAAATTTTGAAAATATTTGATATATTTCTAAACATTTGTACATTGCAAATATGTAAGTACAGGGACAAGTTATTGAATTTATTAAATTTATATTCTTAACATCATGGAATCTAATCGTTCAATAAAATATTGCAGCGAAAATTTTAAGTAAAATCGAGATGTAGCTTATTACAAAATTTAAATACACGTTCATTAATGATGTTAATTGATTTAATCGATAAAATTTCCTTTTGTATTTTCGATGAATCGAAGTAAAAAAGAAATTCAACGATTAATAACAATATCTATTGTTTTCTAGATATAGATTCAATAGTTGTTTAAAATAGATAATTTTGTGAATGAGGAGCGAATAAAATAATCCATTAGACAAGTTATCTATAATTTCTACGTTTTAACGTATAATTATTAATTTTATTATAATACCAGGCTCAATGAACGCCATTAATTAAAGTACAAATTACTAGAATTAGAAATAAATAGAAATTACTAGAAAAAATTGATAACATTATATTGGATGTTGTAATAATATAAAATAATGTAAATGATAATAACATTATTGTTAATTTAATAATACTACAAGATTAAGTACAGCTAATTTCCTTTTTTTCATTTTCTAGAATTATTACGACGGCCTGTAATCGTTTTATCAAGATAATGGAGGAATACACACACAAAGGCAAACACAATATGGCGTTTTATTTTCTTCCGTAGAAGAGTAGCTTTGATTACAAGAGACATTTATAAATGAAAGGTAGATATATATACACGTGTGTATGTGCATTAGGAATAATAATATCCAATGCATATTCATCTTCATAAACTCATAATATAACGTTAAAATATATTCTTAGAAGAGATATATCCTTCTTGTTCTCTTGTAACAGTTATGTTATTACTTTTTCCATTTTGATTTTAGAATAAATGGTACATAATTATATATAGTAATATATAATTATCGTACGGTATATATATATGCAACAGAATACGCTTTATGTACTCTATATAAAGCAAATATATAATAATATAAATATGCGTGTACGTTTATAGTATATAAAACATATTACCTTCTTACGTTTTACAATTTTAACTCAATTCAATTTTAATTCTATTTGTAGTAATATCTATATAAGATTTTTTTTTTTTTGTCTTTGCATTAATAACAATCTATCTAATTGATCTATTTGATCTACTGTTTAAATCATTGCAGCACGTAACGTTGTAAAGTACGAGAATGATGAAGAAAGAAACTGTAAATAAAATAAAAAATATAATAAATGGATATATATATATATATATGTTTATTTTTTATAATATTTAGTTATTTTGTTAGGCTTACCGAAGCGTAATATTTTAGAGATAACGCTGGTAAAACTCCATCGATGTTAACAATTACAGGTTTTTGAGATCTTTGAATCAAAATGCATATACTTTTCAATACTTTTGTTGATTGTCCAATCCAATTAGAATTGTATACCGATAATCCAATGGCCATACTCTTTACGAAACATATACGATAATTAATATCATAATGGAATAATTTCCTAAATATATTTAATTATTACATTATATATATATATTAATTATATATATGGAATAAGATTTACCATTCCTGCTAAATTTTCAGCTGGATGAGAACATAGAAATAATTGAATAACTGCACCAATAACGAGAATGACGAATTGAATTTTCATGGTTGTTGATTTCGCCTGTGATCGAGAAAAAGAAAAAGAAAAAGAAAGAAAAAAAAAAAAGAAAGAAAAGAAGAACTAACATATCAAAGAATATAATTCAATAAAATTCAAATGATAAGGAAAATATTCAATGATAATATAAGATAGAGATAAATTTTTACATAACTAACAAAAATAAGTTGTAATCCACCGAATATCATGATCAGGGCAGATATACAAGTAGTTATAAGAATGATATAACGTACAGTTATAACAACGTCCTTCGCGTATCTAAAAATGAAAAGTAACGTGTGATAGAGTAAGTATTTAATTTCATAAAATGCAAAGAAAAAAAAAAAAAAAAAAAAAGAAAAAAAGAAAAAAGAAAAGAGAAAAGAATAAAGCCAATTATATTGTGATAAACTATTAATAATTTACCTAAGCAAATGCAAATGTTTACGTATGCAACAATTTAGATCAAATAAATTGATAAATCTTGTTAATTCCATGCACAAAATTTCAAATCTTGCCGAGGTGAACCACAATAAAACTGCAACCTGACAATCAATGGTACCACCGACGGATGCTAAAATTCCAACGAATCCTTGGTGAAAGTAAATTATTTCGTATATGGGATGCGAATCAACTTTAAAAGGATACTTGGCGTATGTTGGCAATGGTTGGGATAATATCGCCGGTCCTAAAATAAGACCTGAACAAATCACGTAAAAGCCAATGGTTGTAATTAAATGAAAAATCGCACATCTCTTTACATAATTTTGTAATATTCTTTTCTCCAAAGGGTTAGCTCGTTTTACGAAATTTTCCATCTCCAGGATTATCGACTGCGATCAAGAACAGGAAACAAAAAAAAGAAAAAAAAAAAAAAAAAAAAAGACAAAAAGACGAAATGAAAAATAGAACGAACATCGAACTAACTCGTTCGAACGTTGAAATGAAATTGTCAAAAAGGGTAATAATGGAAGGAAAAACGACAAAAAAAAGAGAGAGAGAGAGAGAGAGAGAAGAAATAAAGTACAAAAGAAAAAGAAGGAAAAAGAGAAAAATTTGATTTACCTGAAATTTCCAACGTTGCTTTCTCAATATCAACATCTTTATACACATTTGACAGACACCTGCTAGAATGCACGTAGTTTGTATCGTAATTAAAGTATTCTGACGATACTCATAAATCCCATTAATTAATGCTAAAAGCAAGAACGTAGCGGTTAAAAACGATGTCCACCAATAAATGTCACGCAAGAGTAATTGTTTTTTTGTTGCGTTTAAAGGGGGCGGCCAACAGCCCATTATTATAACACTCATTTTCGTAAATTTCAAAGCAGTTTCCGGTGTAATATCAAATATCATTATTTATTACAATATATAACAATAAATTCACTCGATAATGTTATAAAATTGATCGTACGTAAGAAATACTTTTGTAACCATCGGCTCGATATTAGATCGTTACAATTTAGTGACATTCGATAACTTATCATAAATACAATCTCAATAATGATTTTCGTTCGTGTACGCGTATCGAGAGATCGAGCGAAATAAATAAATAAATCATTTGACAATTAATGTATACAACGTTGCTTTCACGACCTGACTATTACCATCGATTACTTCGTAATGCCGGTTTAAATCCAACGTTTCTATGATATTATCCGAAGTTTATTTCCTTTCATCGAATTTCAATTAGGTATATTATATTTATCGAATAATGAGTACCGTTTAAAATACATTTGAAGAATTCTAATTTTTTTCTTTCTTTCTTTTTCCTTTTTTTCTTTTCCTTTCTTTTCTTTTCATCATCTTAAGCTATGATTACAAATCTATAGTTCGCATTGTAATAATATAGGAAAACGTAGAAAAATATCTTTTCATATCTTTTGCACTTACGGTTACGTATTCCATTATGCTTACGAAGATTACTATTTCCTCTATTCCCTCACACCCCCCACCCTCTCCCCGTACACCCTTTCGTAAGAGTATGAATATGTTATCAAGGGTTTTCATACATCTTTTCTTTTTCTTCTTCTTCTTCTTTTTTTTCTTCTTCTCTCTTTAACTTCTCTCTTTAACTATTATCATTCATTATTTCGCATCGATACTTCCACCCTTATTTTCTTTTCCCTAGTTCTATTTCTATGTGCTATCGAGGAACAAATTATGAATTTTCTTCACGTATGTATATGACGAATGTGTTAACTTTATTTTCATTTATTGAAAGCAGACATCAGTTGAGGGACTTGTTTTTTTTTCTTTTTTTTTTTCTTTTTTTTCTTCTAGAGAAATGTACCTTTTAGATAATCAAGCGTCGAATAGAAAGCAAGTAAGTAAATAAATTTGTGAAATTCAATTTATAGATCTATTCTTTCTTCTTCCTTTTCTTTTTCTCGTTTTTTTTTCTTTTTTTTCTTATTTTAATCTTTTCTTATTTTAACATTTTTCTTATTTTAACATGAGAAAATAGGATAATTTTTAATGATTTTTCTATACTTTTTATTAATCATTCATTGTTTTGCATCTATATTCGACATTTCCATCCTACTTTTCCTTAACTTAATTCTTTTTCTTTCTACAAATTCATTTATTCTTCTTTGTACAAATACAAAAAATTAATTAATCGTTTTATTTAACAGCAGCTCTCAATGTTGTGAAGTATGAAAATGACGATGACAGAAACTGAAATACATATAATCGCGCAATTTATCGATGTGTGTGAGAAGTATTGAGAATTATAATGATAATGAACGTACCGACATATAATAAGTTAGCGACAATGCAGGTATAAATCCAGGAATACTGATTGTAATTGGTTTTTGAGATCTTTGAATTAGAAAGCATACATTTCTCCATATTTTTCGTGATTTATCAATCCAACTCAAATCATAAGCTGCCGATCCAATCGCAGTACTCTTCAGTGATAATTTTTAATAAAATAATATAATATACAAGTTATATAATAATCATTATATATATGTTGTCTAAATAAAAAAAAGAGGAACCATTCAATTTACCATTTCTATTAAATTTTCAGCCGGATATGAGTTCAAAAATAATTGAACAATAGCGACAATATCCAATACGAGGAATTGAAATTTGACCGCTACTGAATCTGACTATCGTTAAAAAGATAAATGCATTAAAAAGAAATTGTAATATTAATAAAATGAATAAGAATATGTATAGATATTAATCATGCATGTAAATATGAATATTGTCTTCTTTGGATAAATTTATTCTGCATTTTTTAAATAATAATGATTGCTTAATTGTTATAATAATGATACTAACGAATAAGAGTAAGAGTCCACTAAACACTATTAATATGGTCGTAATACAAACAGTGGAAAGAATCACAAAGCGTACAGTTTTCACTATCTTTCCTGCATAACTGACAAAGAAATAAGAATAACAGGTATTCATGTTTTTGTTGAACAAATTTTTGTTTTCTTATTCTAATGAGAAAAATATTACCTGAGTATTTGACCATGTTTCACTATACATCGTTTAAGATCGTACTCGTCGACGGTATTGGCTAATTCAATTTCCAACATTTCAAATCTTGCACCAGCGAACCATAGTAAAAGTGCGACCTGGCAATCAATCGTTGCACCTGTACAAGCTTGTATACAAGTAAATGCTTGTTGAAAATAAATAATTTCGTAAATGGGATGTGATTCTGTGTCGAAAGGATAAACCGCAAAAGTTGGTAACGATTGTGATAAAAATATTGGTCCCAAAACTATATTCGTACCGGCTAAATAAAATCCAAATGTAAGGGATAGGTGTAGTATTGCACATCTTTTCACATATTTTTCTAGTATAACTTTTTCGTATGGCGCGGCTTGTTTAACAATATTTTCCATTTCCATTATTATCGACTGAAACGATCGATATAATATTATAGATGACTAATATTATAGATGATTAATTTGTAATAGCAAGCCAAATTCAACTTCTAATTTTATATTAAACCTGCAAACTCGAACGTTGCATTCTACATGCCATCATTTTAATACTCATTTGTATAATTGCAATTGCAATGCACGTTGACTGTATTATTATCTCGAAATTATTGTGATGAACGTACATTCCATTTAGTAACAATAGTAACATCGTCTGAGCGCATAGAAAAGAAGCGCAAAAATAAACATCGAGAAAGAACAATTTTTTTCTCGAAGTGTTCGTCGGTGGTGGCCATGCAACTAATAGAGCAACGCTTCCCTTTGTAAACTTTAATGCTTCTTCGTGAGTAAATTTCATGACAATATAATTTGTTTGATATTTTTTGTTTTTCTTTTTTTTTTTCTTTCTTTTTCTCTCTTAACGTGACTGATCTGAAAGCGAACAGAAAACTACTCGACGCTGATAAAAAAACCGGTCTATAGATCGTAATTTTTATTTAGGGATGAACGAAGATAGAATAAGATTTTCTACTGTACTTTACAAACGTAGAAATACTCTCTAATTCTACGCTCGATATTCTTTCACAAACGCTTATTTCAACTTCAGCCTATAATGTAGTTTCGCTAGTTTGGATCGTTGAAGGAAATAAATCAATCAGGAGTACCCTACACGCCACATGTATTTTACGTATCTGTAATTCCTTTAAATTATTGGATACGGAGAAAATAAGCGATTCTTTCCGCACTTTTTCTCCGATAAGTTCTTTCTTACATGTAATTTTGCAGTTTGAGAATGCGATGATAGAAAAGAAATAAATGACTATACATCTAGTGAAACAAGCGATTAGATTGCAAATTTATGTTTCCACTTTTGCAAAAATGAAACCATGTCCAGTCATTTTCTATAGCGCCTTTTTCTCTTGGTTCATTTAAGGTTTTACTGTGGAATGGAACATTTATACGAAGAATTTAGAAAACAAATACACGGAGGGATATCCTTTAAATTTCGACAATATTTGATATTTTTCTAAACATTAGTACATTCTAAACATGTAAGTACAGTTTCGTTATTGAATTTACTAAATTTATACTATTAACTACTTGGAACCTAATCACTAATAAAAATATACTACGAAAATTTTAAGTGAAATCGAGTTGTAGCTTATTACAGGATTTAAATATACGTTCATTAATGACGTTAATTCGTTTAATCGATAAAATTTCTTCCGTATTTTCGGTGAATCGAAGTAAAAAAAGAAATTCATCGTTTAATGTCAATATTTATATAATTTTTTAGATATAGATTCGATAGATGCCAATGTATAATTGTTTAAAATAAATAATTTCGTGGATGTGCGACTAAATAAATTATTCGATAGGTTATGTATTATTACTTCTACTTTTTTCTGCAAAATTAATAATTACTATGTGTAGAATGTCATCATTTTTTACGTGCCAGAGAACTTTCTGTGCCAACATTGAATCTCTTTCAACTAGATATATTCTGTTTCTTGTCGAATATTCAAACATAAAATTTATTTTAAGATTTCTAATTTGTTAATTATCTTTTCAATATAGTCTGCTGCTTTAAATTTATACTATTTATCATCATCTACTAAATGGCATAGAAATTGTTTTAGTACGTCTTTTACTTCTGATTTCGTATTCCATTACGCATAGACGAAAATACAATGTTCTTTGTACTTCTCTTACATTCTGATGAGAGAATAGGATAATTTTCAATGATTTTTTTGTACTTTTTATTCATCGTTCGTTGTTTTGCATCTATATTCGACATTTCCATTCTTTTTCACACAAATGTTTTTTCTTCTTTTTATATAAATGCAAAAAATTAATTAATCGTTTTATAGAACAGCAGCTCTTAATGTTGTGAAGTATGAAAAAGACGATGACAAAAACTAAAATATATATAATCGCGAAATGTATCGATGTGTATGAGAAGTATTGACAATTATATTGATAATGAACGTACCGACATATAATAAGTTAGAGACAATGCAGGTATAAATCCAGCAATACTGACTGTAATTGGTTTTTGAGATCTTTGAATTAGAAAGCATACATTTTTCCATATTTCTAGTGATTTATCAATCCAATTCAAATCATAAGCTGCCGATCCAATAGCAGTACTCTTCAATAATAATTTTTAATAAAATAATATAATATACAAGTCGTATAATAATCATTATATATATATATATATATATATATATATATATATTGTCTAAATAAAGAAGGAGGGCCATTCAATTTACCATTTGTATTAAGTTTTCAGCTGGATGAGAGTTCAGAAATAATTGAATAATAGCGACAATATCCAATATAAAGAATTGAAATTTGATCGTCATGGAATCCGTCTATTGTTAAAAATATTTTACATTGATAAGAAAGCATTAGAAATATTTATAAAATTATTTGGAATACGTATAGATATTTATCATGCATATAGATACGTGTAAATATATCGTCTATTATTTCAATTAGAACATATTACGAATATCTATTATATAATTATTATAATAATAATACTAACAAATAATAGTAAGACCCCACTAAACACAATTAATATGGTCGTAATACCAACAGTGGCAAAAATTACGAAACGCACAGTTTTTACTATCTTTTCTGCATAACTAAAATAATATATAAGAATAACTCGGGTTTATGCATTTATTGAATAAAATTTTTTTTCCATGTTCTAATGAGAAAGCTATTACCTGAGTATATGACGATGTTTCTGTATACATCGTTTAAGATCATATTCGTCGACGATATTGGCTAATTCAATTTCCAACATTTCAAATCTTGCACCAGCGAACCATAGTAAAAGTGCGGCCTGGCAATCAATCGCTGCAGCTGTACAAGCTTGTAAAGCAGTTAATGATTGTTGAAAATAAATAATTTCGTAAATGGGATGTGATTCCGTATCGAAAGGATAAACCGCAAAAGTTGGTAACGATTGTGATAAAAATATTGGTCCCAAAACGATATTCGTACCGGCTAAATAAAATCCAAATGTAAGGGATATGTGTAGTATTGCACATCTTTTCACATATTTTTCTAATATAACTTTTTCGTATGGCGCGGCTTGTTTAACAATATTTTCCATTTCCATTATTATCAACTGAAACGATCGATATAATATTATAGATGACGTATTAATTGGTAATAGTAAAGCAAATTCAACTTCTAATTTTATATTGAACCTGTAAATTCGAACGTTGCATTCTACATGTCATCATTTTAATACTCATTTGTATAATAGTGATTGCAAAGCACATTGACTGTATCATTATCTCGAAATTATTGCGATGAACGTACATTCCATTTAGTAACAATAGTAACATCGCCTGAGCGCATAGGAAGGAAGCACCAAAGTAAACATCCAGAAAGAATAATTTTTTCCTCGAAGTGTTCGTCGGTGGTGGCCATGCAACTAATAGAGCAACGCTTCCCTTTGTAAACTTTAATGCTTCTTCGTGAGTAAATTTCATGACAATATAATTTCTATGATTTTTTTGTCTTTCTTTCTTTATCTTTAACGTGACCGATCTGAATGCGAACAGAAACCTATTCGACACTGATAAAAAGCCGATCTATAGATTTTTATTTAGGGATGAACGTAGATAGAATAAGATATCCTTCGATACTTATTTTACGAACAAAGAAATACTCTCTATTTCTACGCTCGATATTCTTCCGTAAACGCTTATTCCAACTTCAACCTATAATGTAGTTTCGCTAGTTCGGATCGTTGAAGGGAATAAATCAATCAGGAGTATCCTACACGCTACACTTTTCTTACGTATCTGTAATTACTTTAAATTATTGGATGCGAAGAGAATAAGCGATTCTTTCCGCACTTTTTCTCCGATAAGTTCTTTCTTACATGTAATTTTGCAGTTCGAGAATGCGATAATAGAATAGAAATAAATGATTGTACATCTATTGAAACAAGCGATTAGATTGCAAATTTATGTTTCCTTTTTCGCAATAATGAAACCGAGTCCAGTCATTTTTTATAGCGTCTTTCTCTTTTGGTTCATTTAAGGTTTTTCTGTGGAATGGAACATTTATACGAGGAGATCATAAAACAAATATAGAAATGGATTTCTACAATATTCGTTATTTTTCTAGACATTAGTACATTGTAAATATGTAAGTACAGTTTCGTTGTTGAATATACTAAGTTTATTCTCTTAACATCTTGGAACCTAATAACTATTTAAAGTATATTGAAAATTTTTAATAAAATCGTGACATAGCTTATTACAAGATTCAAATATACGTTTATTAATGACGTTAATTGATTTAATTGATAGAATTTCCTCTGTATTTTCGACGAATCGATGTAAAAAAAGAAATCCATCGTTTAATAATTATGTAATTTTTTACATATAAATTGTGTAGAAGCTAATGTATCGTTGTTTAAAATGAATAATTTCGTGGATGTCCGAACAAATAAGTCATTTTGGAGAATTGCGAATAAATAAGCCATTTCGTGGGTGTGCGAATAAATAAGAAATTCGTCTTCATATCTATTATTACTTGCACCTTTTGCTGCAAAATTATTATTTACTATGTGTATAATGTCATCATTTCTGCGTGTTAGTGTACTTTCTGTGCCTAGATTGAATTACTTTCAATCAGATATATTTTGTTTTTTGTAGAATATTCATACATAAAATTTATCTTGAGATTTTTAATTTTTTAATTATTTTTTTCAAATAATCTGCTGCTTTAAATTTATAGTATTTATTATTATTTACTAAAAGGCATAGAAATTGTTTTAGTTCGTCTTTTACTTCTGATTTGGTATTCCATTATGCATAGACGAAAGTACAATGTTCTTTGTACTTCTCTTACATTCTGATGAGAGAATAGGATAATTTTCAATGATTTTTTTGTACTTTTTATTCATCGTTCATTGTTTTGAATCTATATTCGACATTTCCATTCTTTTTCACACAAATGTTATTTCTTCTTTTTATATAAATGCAAAAAATTAATTAATCGTTTTATTTAACAGCAGCTCTCAATGTTGTGAAGTATGAAAATGAAGTTGACAGAAACTGAAATATATATAATCGCGAAATTTATCGATGTATGTGAGAAGTATTGAGCATTATAAAGATAATGAACGTACCGACATGTAATAAGTTAGAGACAATGCAGGTATAAATCCAGGAATACTGATTGTAATTGGTTTTTGAGATCTTTGAATTAGAAAGCATACATTTCTCCATATTTTTCGTGATTTATCAATCCAATTCAAATCATAAGCTGTCGTTCCAATCGCAGTACTCTTCAATAATAATTTTTAATGAAATAACATATTATACAAGTCGTATAATAATCATTATATATATGTAGTCTATATAAAAAAAGAGGAATGATTCAATTTACCATTTGTATTAAATTTTCAGCCGGATATGAGTTCAAAAATAATTGAATAACAGCGACAATATCCAACACGAGGAATTGGAATTTGACCGCTACTTCATTTGACTATCGTTAAACAAATAAATGCATTAAAAAGAAATTATAATATTAATAAAATGAATAAGAATATGTATAGATATTAATCATTCATGTAAATATGAATATTGTCTTCTTTGGATAAATTTATTCTGAATTTTTTAAATAATAATGATTATTTAATTGTTATAATAATGATACTAACGAATAAGAGTAAGAGTCCACTAAACACTATTAATATGGTCGTAATACAAACAGTAGCAAGAATTACGAAACGCACAGTTTTTATTACCTTTCCTGCGTAACTAATAAAGAAATAAGAATAACAGGTATTCATGTTTTTGTTGAACAAATTTTTGTTTTCTTATTCTAATTAGAAAAATATTACCTGATTATTTGACAATGTTTCACTATACATCGTTTAAGATCGTACTCGTCGACAGTATTGGCTAATTCAATTTTCAACATTTCAAATCTTGCACCAACGAACCATAGTAAAAGTGCGACCTGGCAATCAATCGTTGCACCTGTACAAGCTTGTAAAGCAGTTAATGATTGTTGAAAATAAATAATTTCGTAAATGGGATGTTTTTCTACGTCGAAAGGATAAGTTATAATATTTGGTAACGGATGTGGTAGAAATATTGGTCCTAAAATGATATTCACTCCGGCTAAATAAAATCCAAATGTAAGGGACATGTGTAGTATCGCAGATCTATTCACATATTTTTCTAATATAGCTTTTTCGTATGGTTCAGCATGTTCAACAATATTTTCCATTTCCATTATTATCGACTGAAACGATCGATGTAATATTATATATTACGTATTAATTGGTAATAGCAGATCAAATTTAACTTCTAATTTTATATTAAACCTTTAAACTCGAACGTTGCATTCTACATGCCATCATTTTAATACTCATTTGTATAATAGAGATTGCGATGCACATTGATTGTATTATTATCTCAAAATTATTGCGATTAACGACCATTTCATTTAGTATCAACAGTAAGTTTATTTGAGCGCTTAGAAAGGAAGCGTAAAAGTACACATCGAGAAAGAACAATTTTTTCTTCGAGGTGTTCATCGGTGGTGGCCATGCAACTAATAGAGCAACGCTTCTCTTTGTAAACTTTAATGCTTCTTCGTTAGTAAATTTCATGATAATATATTTTGTTTGTTTTTTTTTGTCTTTCTTTTTGTTTCCTTAACGTGACTGATCTGAACGCGAACAGGAAACTATTCGTCTCTGATAAAAAAACCGGTCTATAGATCGTAATTTTTATTTAGGGATGAACGAAGATAGAATAAGATTTTCTACGGTACTTTACAAACGTAGAAATACTCTCTAATTCTACGCTCGATATTTTTCTATAAACGGTTATTTCAACTACAGCCTGCAATGCAGTTTCGCTAGTTCGTATCGTTGAGGGGAATAAATTAATCAGGAGTACCCCACACGCTACACGTTACTTACGTATCTGTAATTGCTTTAAATTATTGGATGCGAAGAAAATAAGCGATTCGTTCCGCACCTTTTCTCTGATAAGTTCCTTCTTATATGTAATTTTGCAGTATGAGAATGCGATGATAGAACAGAAATAAATGATGGTACATCTCGTGAAACAAGTGATTAAATTGCAAATTTATGTTTCCTTTTTTGCAAAAATGAAACCATGTCCAATCATTTTCTATAGTGACTTTTTCTTTTGGTTCATTTAAGGTTTTACTGTGAAATGGAACATTTATACGAAGAGTTCAGAGACATAAATACACGGTGAGATATCCCTTAAATTTTCAGAATATTTGATATATTTCTAAACATTTGTATTACTTACTTTGTGTTACAAATATGTAAGTACAGTTTAGTGATTGAATTTACAAATTTTTTACTTTTAACTACTTGAAACTTAATTACTAATAAAAATATACTATGAATATTTTAAGTGTAATCAAGTTGTAGCTTATTACAGGATTTAAATATATGTTCATTAATGACGTTAATTCGTTTAATCGATAAAATTTCTTCCGTATTTTCGGTGAATCGAAGTAAAAAAAGAAATTCATCGTTTAATGTCAATATTTATATAATTTTTTAGATATAGATTCGATAGATGCCAATGTATAATTGTTTAAAATAAATAATTTCGTGGATGTGCGACTAAATAAATTATTCGACAGGTTATGTATTATTACTTCTACTTTTTTCTGCAAAATTAATAATTACTATGTGTAGAATGTAATCATTTTTTACGTGCCAGAGAACTTTCTGTGCCAACATTGAATCTCTTTCAACTAGATATATTCTGTTTCTTGTCGAATATTCAAACATAAAATTTATTTTGAGATTTCTAATTTGTTAATTATCTTTTCAATATAGTCTGCTGCTTTAAATTTATACTATTTATCATCATCTACTAAATGGCGTAGAGAATGGTTTAGTACGTCTTTTACTTCTGATTTGGTATTCCATTATGCATAAACGAAAATATAATGTTCTTTGTACTTCTCTTACATTCTGATGAGAGAATAGGATAATTTTCAATGATTTTTTTGTACTTTTTATTCATCGTTCGTTGTTTTGCATCTATATTCGACATTTCCATTCTTTTTCACTCAAATGTTTTTTCTTCTTTTTATATAAATGCAAAAAATTAATTAATCGTTTTAATTAATAAAAGCTCTCAATGTTGTGAAGTATGAAAATGAGGATGACAGAAACTGAAATATATATAATCGAGAAATTTATCGATGTATGTGAGAAGTATTGAGCATTATAAAGATAATGAACGTACCGACATGTAATAAGTTAGAGACAATGCAGGTATAAATCCAGGAATACAGACTGTAATTGGTTTCTGAGATCTTTGAATTAGAAAGTATACATTTTTCCACATTTTTCGTGAATTATCCATCCAATTTAAATTATAAGCTGCCATTCCAATCGCAGTACTCTTCAATGATAATTTTTAATAAAATAACATATTATACAAGTCGTATAATAATCATTATATATATGTAGTCTATATAAAAAAAGAGGAATGATTCAATTTACCATTTGTATTAAATTTTCAGCAGGATATGAGTTCAAAAATAATTGAATAACAGCGACAATATCCAACACGAGGAATTGGAATTTGACCGCTACTTCATTTGACTATCGTTAAACAAATAAATGCATTAAAAAGAAATTATAATATTAATAAAATGAATAAAAATACGTATAGATATTTATCATGCATATAGATACGTGTAAATATATCGTCTATTATTTCAATTAGAACATATTACGAATTTCTATTATTTTATTTGTTATAATAATAATACTAACAAATATAAATATAAGTCCACTAATGACAATTATTATGCCCGTAATAACAGTAGCGGTGAAAATTAGGGTACGCACAGTTTTTACTATCTTTTCTGCATAACTAAAATAAGATAGAAGAATAACACGTGTTCATGTTTTTATTGAATACAATTTTTCTTTCATATTCTAATGAGAAAATTATTACCTGAGTATCTGACCATGTTTCTCTATACATCGTGTAAGATCATATTCGTCGACGATATTTGCAAATTCAACTTTCAACATTTCAAATCTTGCACCAGCGAACCATAGTAAAAATGCAACCTGGCAATCAATTGCGGCAGCTGTACAAGCTTGTACAGCAGATAATGCTTGTTGAAAATAAATAATTTCGTAAATGGGATGTGATTCCGTGTTGAAAGGATAAGCCGCAAAATTGGGTAAAGATTGTGGTAGAAATATTGGTCCCAAAGCGATATTCGTACCCGCTAAATAAAATCCAAATGTAAGGGATATGTGTAGTATCGCCGATCTATTCACATACTTTTCTAGTATAGCTTGTTCGTATGGCATGGCTTGTTTAATAATATTTTCCATTTCCTCTATTATCGACTGAAACGGTTGATATAATATTATAGATGACGTATTAATTGGTAATAGTAAAGCATATTCAACATCTAATTTTATATTGTACCTGCAAATTCGAACGTTGCCATCTACATATCATCATTTTAATAGTCATATTTATCATAGTGATTGCAAGACATATTAACTCTATAATCATTTCAGAATTATTGCGATGAACGTACATTCCATTTGCTAAAGCCATTAACATTATCTGAGCGCTTAGAAAGGATACGTAAAAGTAAACATCGAGAAAGAACAATTTTTTCTTCGAGGTGTTCGTCGGTGGTGGCCATGCAACTAATAGAGCAACGCTTCTCTTTGTAAACTTTAATGCTGCTTCGTTAGTAAATTTCATGATAATATTATTTGTTTGATTTTTTTGTCTTTCTTTCTTTTTCCTTAACGTGACCGATCTGAACGCGAACAGAAAACTATTCCACTTCGATAAAAAACCGATCTATAGATAGTAATTTTTATTTATGGATGAACGAAGATAGAATAAAATACCCTTCTGTACTTATTTTATAAATGAAAAAATACTCTTTAATTCTACGTTCGATATTTTTCTATAAACGTTTATTTCAACTACCGCCTGTAATGTAGTTTCGTTAGTTCGCTGAAGGGAATAAATTAATCAGGAGTATCCTACACACTACACCTTACTTACGTATCTGTAATTGCTTTAAATTATTGGATATGAAGAACTTTCCGCACTTTCTTTCCGATAAATTTTTTCTTACATATAATTTTGCAGTTTGAGAATGCGATGATAGAAAATAAATAAATTATTATACATCTAGTGTAACAATCGATTAAATTGTAAATTTATGTTTTTTTTTTCGCAATAATGAAACCAAGTCTAGTCATTTTCTATAGCGTTTTTTTCTTTTTATTCATTTAAGGTTTTACTATGGAATGGAATATTTATACGAAGAAGAGTTCAGAAAATAAATACTATTTGATATTTTTCTGAACATCAGTTCATCGTAAATATGTAAGTACATTCTCGTTATTGAATTTATTAAATTCATACACGTAACATCTTGGAACCTAATTACTAATTTAAATATGCAGTGAAAATGTAAAATAAGTCATTTAATAAGTTCGGAGAACGCAATTCTATTTTCGAGATAATTTAAAGATTTAGATGTTAAAATTGTGAAAAAGGTGTAAAAATATTTTATCTAATGAATACTTATTATTATTTTTTGTTTCTATAAAATAATTCCTTACTTAGGTAATATCAAATATTATGGGAAACTAATATCAATGAGGATGTAATTATTGACATTTCATTTTTAATAATTACACTGCATTAGCGTATAAATACATAGAATTATATGAATACTAAAATTAATTTATTCTTTTATTAAACTACAGTTCTTAAAGTTGTGAAGTATGAGCAGGACGAAGATAGATACTAAAATATATATATATATATGTATCGATATATATGAGAAATATTGGCAATCATAATAATAATTAATCTATCAACATGTAATATTGTTAATATGTATATATAAATCCAGAAATATTGAGTGTTACTTGCTTATGAGATCTTTGAATTAGAATGCATACATTTTGTCACATTTCTCATTGATATTGGAAAATATTCATTTATGCGATTACGAGTACTATATCAACGTTGATAATTTCGAGGAAATATATTTTATTAAACAAGCCTTATCAATGATAGATCAACATAATTTTCCTTTTGGTTCGTTGAATTCCTAACTCGAAGTTATCCTGGTTAAATCTCTTACCTATGGATAATAATTTAAGGATAACTTAGTTAAGATCTATCCTTATCCTTTTTTTTATATCCAATATCTTTTCTTATTAAATAAATATCTATAAAAATATTTTTTCCTAATTCGTGTATTTATGATTGTATATTTATGTCATCAATGCAATCATTAATCTTTGAAGATACCATTTTCAATATTTTATCCTTATCTTTTCTTAAGAGAATCGATAAGTTAAGAAACTTTTTCTTTCAATATTTCTAGTAATTATAGTTCCTCAATAATTTTATTCTTTCCGATACTCGATCATTTCACCCTTCTTTCGTTTTTTTTTTTTTTTTTTCCTTTGCGCTCCTACTGCACGCTATTATAAGAACGAATTGTAAATTTTCTTCGCCCCCTACGACGTTAATGAATTATGTCTCTCTTTTTTTGTTTTTTTTTTCTCTCTCTCTCTTCGCTTTTATTTCTTCTTCTTCTAGAGAAAAACTTCTCACATATGTGCGTTAAGGCATTTACAAGTATCGAATCAAAGATATGTTCGTAAATAAATTAGTTCAATTCAATTGTGAGATTTTCTTGGATCTTCTTTTTTCGTTTCTTTTTTTTTTTTTTTGTTTTTTTTCCTTTCCTTTTTTAAATAATACAAAGACGAAGTTATATAGCTCATCGGAAAAAGCAAGAATAATTTCAATAGTAATGATAATAATGATTCAATTAACAGAACTCTTCTTTAATAATTTTTAATTTTGTTATAATTCAAATAAATGAATTTAATAAGATTGCGGGATTTAAGAAAATAATTTGTATAAAAGATTCATAACGTTCAATTCTCAAAGCTATCTCTCGAATCTTCTTTAATATTGGGTATAATTAAAAGATAAGATTTATTATGATCGAAGAATCCCAGAATATTTTGTATAATGAACTCATAAAATTTTTAATTCATCCATATCTTTCTCGTTATCGTTCAATCCCTTTCTTGATATTTTTGAGATCATTTCAAGATATATAAGTTACTGATATTGGAAAACGGGAAAGAAGAAAAAAAAAAAAAAGGAAAAAAAGAACAAAAAAGAAAAGAAAACAAAAAACAAATAATGGAATAATTTGTATCGATAATAAATTCATACGATTAATTTTCAAAAAGTTATTCGTGAATCTTTTTTATTATGTTGAAATAATTTCAAGATCGATGACATTGAGATTGCCAAGAGTGCAAGAATAATTTATCTCTAGCAAAGATAATTTGTACATCGATGCTTTTAGCGTTACTCGAATTGTGCCGAGTTGAATATGTCGTACGAAGCTAAAATACCCGAACGTTGGCACTCAAGTGGGATTACCGTTGCGCGAGATTTGTGTTGGAATTTTGTCAGAGTGTTAGGTCGTGCGAGAATGGAGGATTATCGTTCGAGAAACGAAAATGCGAGTCACCGTATCACGGTATACGTAAATATATACTTGTATAAGCTCGAGTATGTATCTACGAGTTTCACAGTGGTGGAATTTTACGTTTGGTAGAATCTTCGAATGTTCAGGAACGAACGATTTAAGAAATAAACTTCGGTTCCGTTTTTCAACGGCAACGATTTACTCGTTCAAGCACGTACGTAATTTTTGCAAATACCACAAAACGATCAACCTCGAAACCAAGAAGAAATGTCGAAAGGCATTCTCATAGTTCTCATTTCTTCAAGCAAGATACATTTCTTAGTTTTACCCCTTTTTTTATTTTTTCTTTTTTTTTAAGGAACATACAATCTCTCTCTCTCTCTCTCTCTCTCTCTCTCTCTCTCTCTCTTTGTCTCTCTCACTCGCTCTCTTTCGATATCTAAAAAAGTTTTTAATATTAAACGCATAGAATATATTTGTACTATTAATATAATTTCTCTTATCTTTCATTTTTTGAAATTTTATCTTTTTATTTTTACTTACAATTGCATCTACATTAACATGAATAAGCATATAGCGATATTAAAATTTAATTAATTGTCTACTTTATCATAGCTCTCATAGTCGTGAAATATGAAAAAGATGACTAAATTTTAATAATAATAACAATAATAATAATAATAATGAGAATATATATATATATATATAATACCGATATAGAATAGAAAATTGTACGACTTTTGTAGACGTACTAATCCGTAAATTATTACAATTTCAATATTAAGGATGATCGAAGAAAGTAAAAAATAATTCATTCATTGTTATTTTTATAAACAATATTTAGATATTCTACGTAATAATACGTTTAATATTCTTACGTAAACGTTTCTATTCCTCGGTTATAGATACATTTTTGCTTCTTCGACTTTTATAGCTAAAAGGGGATAAATCAGTCATGAGATTTCTACACGCTAGACGTTCCTTACATACCCGTTATTATCTTGAATTACTGTGTGTAAAGAATAGAAACTGTTTCTTCCTCCCTTTCTTCGTGCGAGCCCTCTTATATATGATTTTATAGTTTTAATACGTTATGATAAAGGAAGAGAATAAATGATTATATACGTAGACAAACATGAGTTTGATTTTTACCTTTAATTCATAACATCCGGTAAAATGTATTCGAGTTCATTGATGATCGATTGAGACTTTTTATTTTTATTTATTTATTTTTTCTCAATTGTGTTTCACAATTTTTATTGTGAAATACAAAGGACCATGGATACAAGTATTAAAAAGGATGAAGATACGAAATTATCGAATGGTGATAAAGTACAAATAAAAATGAAATATTTCATTATCTTTATCAATATATTTGTTATTTACATTGAAATAAAATAAGTTTTTAAATATTTCAAGATAATCCTTGATATTAACATTTTATTAGATTTATATATTGTTAAAATTATAGATCTGGTAACGTATTATTTTCATCTTTTTTTTCCTTTTTTTCTAAATGTTATTCTATCAGAAAGGCTCGGATAGTTGTAAAGTATCGAAAGGATGCACTTAGAAACTGTAAAATGATTATTTATTTATCATTTATGTTAATTATTTATATTAAGTATAAAAAATTACGAATGTACGAAATAATTGAAGTAATCGTACGAATAGTCGTAATACTCGCAATGCGGCGTTTGGAATTTTTTAAATGATTTGTAATAATCATTTGTATCAAGAGTAATCAGAAAATTTATATATATATATATATAGTTATGATTGCAAAAAAAAAAAGAAAGAAGATACCGACGAATGGACACATTGATATTGGAAAATTTTCTATTAATTTGATTAAGAGTACTATATTATCGTTGATCGATTCAAGAAAATATTTTTTTACCAAACGAGCGAATGCTAGATTTATTAAATTTTCTTGTAGGTTCGTTAGATTCCTAACTTGGAAGTTATCAAGGTCGAGTGTCTCTTACCGATAGATAATACTGCAATGATAAAGAAGGTAAGATACCATCGATCGAAATGGTCAAAGGTTTCTGTGACCTTTGAATTAAACTATATATACTGCTTTTCATTTTTTTAGATTTATCGATCCAATTTGACTGATATGCTGCCGATCCGACGGCAGAACTCTGCGGATTTAATTAATAAATTAATAATTTATGATAATAATGATGATGATAATTATAATAATAATAATAATAATAATAATAATAATAATAATAATATAGTAACCATGAAAATTATTTACCATTTCCATCAGATTATCTGCAGGTCGACAGGATAAAAACAATTCGAATATCGATCCGATCATCAACGAGACAAATTGAAGTTTCAGTGTTATCGAATCTGCCTGTTCGTTAAAAAAAAAAAAAAAAAAAAAAAAAAGAAAATACATATTTATATTTAGATCAGGGATAAACAATAATTAGTTTTGATAATTCGACGTGAATGAAATACCAACGAATAGAAATTGAACACCACCGAATATTATGCACACCGACGAAACACCAATACTTGTGAGTATTATAAAACGTATTGCTTTGATGACGTCCTTTCCATATCTAAAAAATCATTACTACAATGACAAGGAAATACATTGGAATATATTAATGGATCATTAATAAACACTTGATTACCTTGATAAAACGAAATGTAGCTTGATAGAATATTTTAAAATCTTATTTTCAACAATGTTTAAAATAATCGTATTTGTGTTTAACGAAAAATCATGCATAACAAGACAAACAAACAAAAAAAAAAAAAACAAAATAAACAAAAAGAAAAAAGAAAGAATAATAATAACAATACATTCGACAATTATATTAATTACCTTAATAAATTTTGATGTAATTGGATGTATGCGTAATTACAAAAAAAAAATATTTATATATATATATATAAAAAAAAAGAAATAATAACAGATACGATAACATATTAATTACCTAAGTAAATCGTGATGTAATTTAATGCAATCATTTAATTCATCTTCGTTAACGATATTAATCAATTTAATCGTTAAAATTTCGAATCTGGCACCTGTGTACCAAAGTAAAAAAGCAATCTGACAATCTATGGTCACACCTACGGCCGCTTGGATGCCAACGAATGCTTGTTGAAAATAAATGATCTCGTGGATTGGATGAGATTCTACTTTGAACGGATATTCGGCAAATGTTGGAAATGGACGTGGTAATATCGTCGGTCCAAGGATAAAGGCCACGCAGATCGTGTAATAACTAAACGTCATAGCAAGATGAAACATGGCGAATTTGTCGACGTATCTTTGCAGAATCGTTCTCTCAAAATCGTTCATCCTTTTGATGAAATCCTCCATCCCTAAGGTAACCATCTAAGAACAATGTTTTCTTTTTTCTTCTTTTTTTTTCTTTTGTTTTTGTTTTGTTATTTTTTTTTCTATTTTTTAGAATCATTTAAAAGACATTTGCGCAATTAATCAAAAAAAAAAAAAAAAACACATCACGGATCACCTTAAGTCTCATGGATTGACATTTAAAAATGATCATTTTAATCCATATCTGCATAGAACCCATAAAAAAGCAAATCGATTGGGTAACTATCACGGAATTATGATAATGTTCACGTATTCCACGTATCTCAGCAAAAATAAACGATAATATTATTAAAAACGATATCCACCATCTGATCTCACGAAATATCAATTCTCTTTTAGTTGATTTCAATGTAGACGGCCAAGTACCCATAGGCGATACACTTAGTTTAGTAAATTTTAACGCATACTCCGGTGTTAACTTCGGCATCAACATTACGACGAATATATCGTAGAAAATGATTTAACCTCTGTTATCCAACTCTCCCTCCCTATATAACAACCCTTATCAGTTTCCACGGTTTAAGAACGAACAAAGTAAATGCATTGTTTCGAACGATCATATTAAATAAATGATAAATTTCGTTGTCTTAGAAAACGGAATGTTTTCTCTCCTCTAATGCCACGATATCTCTCTCTCTCTCTCTCTCTCTCTTTCTCTCTCTTTCTATATATATATATATATACGTATATACGATCGAATTATCGAAGGACAAGGAAATATGTTTCCATTTCATTGTGTTAAATCATACCTTTCTGTATTTTCATCTAATTATCATTTATCAGTATAAATGCAAAGCTACAGTTACTATTAACTCTCTACCTCCTATATCTCTGTCTTTCTTAGCTCTTACTTATATACTCGAGGATACCTAAGGTTGATAAAGCTGAGACTCCTCAGTTCGTTTCATACCGAGTTATACATCACCTGGCATTACGTTCTTCCTCAAATTAACTCAAATATCTACGTACAAACATTGAACGTGACTTCCTACGAGTACGTAGTTTATTCGTTTAACGATCTAACTTTTATAATTCGATACATTTAAAACTTTCTTTGATATATATATATATATATATATATATATATATATATGTATGTAAATTACATATTTTATTGTTAATATATATATATATATTTTTTTTTTTTCATCGTCGTCGCTGTTCCTGTGTTTGACATTAAAAAAAAAAAAAAAAAAAAAAAAAAAGGAAAAGAAGAAAAAAGAGAGAGAGAGAGAAAAAAATAAACCCCCCTCCCCAAAAAAAAAGGCGGAGAAAAAATATGTGCATACATTCGAACACATCGTAGTTTATTTGCTTTATTTATGTATATACAATTTCGTTGTTTCCGTGTTTCGTTATGTCGATAAAAGTGAACTATGTATTTTATCGTAATATACTTACGCTGCAACAATTTCTTTGCTATCGTTGTTCCTGTGTTTGACATTTAACCAAAAAAAAAAAAAAAAAAAAAAAAAGAAGAAAAGAAAAAAGAAAAAAAAAGAAGAGAGAAAAAAAAGAAAGTAAAAGAAAGAAAGAAAAGGAAAATAATGTACGTAAAAATATTTAACAACTTTTTAGATTATTTCGCTAGTGAAAATTCAAAAAAGGTATATAAAAAATTAATTAAAGTTTTATCAAATAAAGTTCAAGATATTTATGGGATTATACATTTATTTGTAGTACTATTACTATTCGATGATTATAGTTTATTTAATTTATGAAACGTGATTGATAAAATGTAATTACGGATATTCACGTGAAAATACTGTGACGAGTGATAAACATGTGTGAACAGTGATAAACAATAAATTGATAAAGTTCGACTTTGTTTATATTAATTAAATAAAGGTTACTCGATGATATTATTCTTGATACTTTACGCTTAAAGTTGAATCATATAGAAACATGAATTACTATGTTCTTTTAATTCTCAAAAGTTAAAAAATCACATTTAATGTTTTCATTATACGGAGAGAAGAAAAATTTTACATTTCAGTTAATTATATTTTATTACAGAAATTAAAACAATAGAGGAGATGAAAATCAAATGAATTATTTTTTCTATTCATTATTTTTTATTTTCTTTTCTTGCTTTTTTTTTTTTTTTTTTTTTTTTTTTTTTTTTTTTTTAATACATTAACGACAACAATTCTATGTTATAACAGTGTACGTAAATTTAATCCAACATTTTGTATATATATATATATATAAATATTCTTTTCTTTTTTATCATACGAATTTTCAAATAGAAAATATTTTTTCAATTTTTCAATTTTTAATTCGAACGATTTCAAAAGGATCTTTAAATAAATGTTGATATATATTTATTTAGAAATAAAATATTGAATCAATTTAATAAGAAATTTAAGATTGCCCTATGCTTACTATCATTACAATGGTATTATGATAATCGTCGAAATAATAATTGTATTAGAAAACGTACTTAAATTAACGTCGACATATTTATTTCGATATAAATTATCGAACGTTTTATTCCATTTAGATATCGATCAACCTAATAAGAACATTAACATTGCTCTATATTTTGTATCATGCAAATGGGAATTTGACCAATAAATACTCTAAAAAGCAAATAGTATTTCACCCCTATAATTCGTATCATACCAATAGAAATTTGACCAATACTAAAATAATAGTCGTAATTAGAAATATCTCTAAATTAAGCTCGACGTATTTATTTAGATATAAAATATCAAAGATTTATTACATTCGAATATCGATTAACCTAATAAGAAATTTAACATTGCCCTATATTTTCTATAATTCCAATGAGAATTTGATCAGAATTGAGATAATAATAATATTAGAAGGATCCCTAAATTAATGTCGACGTATTCATTTAAATATAAAATATTAAATATTTATTATATTCGAATATCGGTAAACCTAATAATAAATTTAACATTGTCCTATATCTTCTATCATTCCAATAGGAATTAGATGACTGTTAAATTAAAATAATAGTATTAGAAGTTATTTCTAAATCAACGTCGAGATATTTATTTCGAGATATAAAATATTGTACATTTATTACATTCACATATCGATCAAAACTCTAATAACAATTTTAACATTATCCTATATTTTCTATCGTTCTAATAACAATTCGATCAATAAATATTATAACATAGAAATTTTACTTTATCCTAGATATTCAATAAAAATTCCAATAGAAATTTGATGACTGTTAAAATAAAATAATAGTATTAAAAGTTATCATTGAATCAACGTCGAGATTATTTATATCGATATAAAATATTATACATTTATTACATTCACATATCGATCAAACTATAATAACAATTTTAACATTATCTTATATTTTCTATCGTTTTAATAACAAATTTGACCAATGAATAATATTGGGTCGACCGGAAGGTAATATCGTTTCTGGGCATGTCAATATTTGATTGTGATTAAAAATAATAACTTGTTAAAAATTTATTCGTTTGAATTAGATTTAAGGAAGCGACATTACTTTTCGGTCCACCTAATATAATAAATAAAAATTCTACTTTAAGTTTATATTTTATATAATTCCAATGGAAATTTGACCAATACCAAAATAATAGTTAGTAATTAAAAGGATATCTAAATTAAGGTAAACGTAACAATAGAGAGTTTGTCGTTTTGCGAATTCGATTGAACTAGGGTCGCACGTTTCGGCTTATTGTTATTCGCTACGTTATACAGCATTTCATCCAAAATAATCGGGATCGTTCAATGAAATCGTTCGGTACGGTTCGCTCGCTTAACCATTATCAGGGTTCGTTGCCAAATGACCGAAGTTAAAACAAGAGGTGAGGGGTGGGCAGGGAGGTGGGGGGGGGTTCAGGAGGGAAGGGGGTGGTGCTGATGAGGGGTGGGGATAGAGTAGAGAGAAAACGAACGATCGGTTCGTACGGTAGAGAAGTGTCGTTCAACGGGGAGTCATAAAACCGATCAATGGATTAATTATCGAATTCGTATTTGTTCGCGTCGACGCGATACGATTAATTCTCGTCGATTTATCGAGCTTACGAGTCCGCGTCGTCGCTAAAACACCAACCCCTCCATCGTCGTAGTCTCCCCTACCACCACACACCACCCACTCATCACTTGTGCGTTAACGCTGATCTTTCATTTTCTTCCGTTTCGTTTCTTTTCTTTCCTTTCTTTTTCTTGTTTCTTTTTTTTCTTTTTTTCTTTCTTTTTTTTTTTTTCCTTTTTTTTTCTGTTCACGGAATAAGAAAAAGTATAATTATCCCTTCGAAAGGAACGGACTAGTTCGTAACTTGGATCATTCTAAATTCAATGAATTCCATTGGAATGCATCTCTTTGTTGCTTTTTCTCGCACAATATTTACTGCAACGATTGGAGAATAACTTTTTTTTATTAAATATATATATATATATGTATATGTATATATTGATTAAAGTGATACATAAGTAAAAGTAATATGAAGGTATATGATTTTCAATTGAGTTAAAAGAATATATCAGGTAAAGGAATGCAAATCAGATAAAAGATATTTCACATTGTCTTTATATTTTGCGTCGTTCGAATGTTCACTAATTGAAGAAGAAGAAGAAGAAGAAGAAGAAGAAAAAAGAAAAAAGAAAGAAAAAGAAAGAAAAACTGCATTTTATTGCAAGAATTTTAACGAAAACATTTGTACGATCGTATGCGTAAATAAATCTAAGATATCAAAGATCAATATCTTTTTTTTTATCATTAAATCTTTACCGATATCTTTTATTTTCTTTTTCTTTTTTCCTTTCCACGTGATATCGAAATAAAAATACCAAAAAAAAAAAAAAAAAAAAAAAAAGAAAAAAGAACAAAAAAAAAAAATGTCTTCATTAAAACGATAAACTTACTAATACAATATCGTAGGTATGAGTATTATCAGGACCACACCCAAGGTGCTAATCATGGCAAGTGTAACGATCGTCGAGTGCTCGAAAACTGTTTTATGGCCAATATTACTTTCCGTCTTACTCTCCTGAAATTAAAAGTAAGAAAGATTCATGGATAATGTTTTTTCCCTTTCTTTTTTTTTTCTTTCTTTTCCTATCCTTTCTTTTTTTTTTCTATCACGAAACTTTCAATGGGAGATAAGTTTATATAAAGAACAAAAAGGAAAAAACGTTTATATATTTATATATTCGACGATATTTCGTAAAATATATATATATATATATATATATATGTATGTTAATATTAAATTATCAAAAGGAACAGGAATGAAAATTTGCAGAACGATGTCTTCAAGAAGACTATAATCCTTTTAAGTAGTTATAAAGAAAGAAAACTTTATATATATATATATATATGTATGTATGTATGTATATTATATAATCTAGTTTTCTGTTCTTTTTCTCCTTATCTTCTGTCTTATCGAACTATCCTCCATTGTTTTTCTTTATCTTTATTCTCTTTTCGTTTTCTTTCAGTTCTGTTTGGTCGTACGACGAGGAATCAAACCAAGAGACAAACTGGATCATTGTATTTTCTAACAGATAAACGTGTTCGTGAAATCAAGTGGGAATTAATTAAGCGAAGAAAAACTTCGATCGTTTGGTACAACGAGAGTAAGACAGTTTTTCTCTCGTTATTTCAACTTTATAGAGACAACGATGAAAGAGAGAGAAAGAAACAGAGAGAGAGAGAGAGAGAGAGAGAGAGAGAGAAAATACAAATAGTAGAAACTAACAGAAGATTCTCTAACTTTGTTGATCGAACAGACTTTTCTCTATCTTTCTCTGTCTCTCTCTCTGAAATACTTGAACATTAATGAGACATTCTACTCTTGTTCTGTAAATAATAATAATTATAATAATAAAAAGAAAAATAAAACGTATTCACGTTATGGTGATGGAAAGAAAAAAAAGAAAAGAAAAAAAGGAAAATGTAAGAAAGAAAAGAGATTTTTTATCGTGCAAAAGGAAAAAAAAAAAGAATATACACAAGAAAATTAGGTCCATTCTTTTTATATTCTCTTTTTCTTTCTAAGAAGGACAAATGTTACGAGATTAAACTGAACAACCAGTTAGATTCTCGTTAAAAGTTTGACGAATAACGTTTATCCCTTTAGTCCTACAAACTCTTATTGTTTAACTTAGTTCGGTAACATCATTTGTTAAAGAAATGGTAATATTAAATGCATAAACCGTTTAATTTCACTTTAGCTTGACCTCATTATATATATATATATATATTTTTTTTTTTAGTTTTCACGGAGGAGATCGATGAGTTTTGCAAAAATCATAAAATTTCATTTTTACCTTCGGCAGCTTTATGATTTTTAAGCTTCTTTTCGAAATATACGAACTGGAAATAGCTAGTTTTATTAAACAAAAAAAAAAAATAATAAAAAAAAAGAAAAAAAATCGAAAAAAAAGTTGAAAAAAAAATATATTCGATAAAAATTTATTGATTAAAAACTTTCGCCATTATTTATTCATCTCGACCTTTATATATATATATATATATATATATATATATATATATATATATCAATATCTCTATTTGTTCAAATGTGATCGTAACGGTATTGGCGCATTGACGTATGATTAAATGTAAAAGATAATCTCGTAATTTTAATCGGAATAAATTCTGACGAATTTCTAACCATCTATGTACGTACAAAAATGGGTCAGATTTATTTTGTTTTGTTCTTTTTTGTTTCTCTTTTTTTCTTTTTTTTTTTTTTTGTTTTTTCTTTTTCAAATATCCGATTAAAAATTACCAACTAAAATGATTCACTTTATTTATCTATTTGTCTGGATGTATATCAATATTTCTTTTTCCACTTCTATTCGCATTATCAATATATCTATTCATCCGAATATAATCGCAATAGTATATGCGCGTTGGTGTGTGTGTGTGTGTGTATGTGTGTGTATGTGAGTGTGTTAAATGTAAAGAACATCTCGGAATAAATTCAATTACTTCGAATAACCCAAGAAATAAATTATAAATTGCAATCTCGTTTGCCTTCTCTGTCTACTTTGCTCTATACTTTTTCTCTTTTTTTTTTTTTTTTATCTGTCTGTCTGTCTCTATCTCTCTTTCTCTCTCTGTCTCTCTTTCTCTCTCTATCTTTATTTATTTTTTTCTCTTTTTTTTTCTTTTTTTCTTTTTTTTTTTTTCTTTTTATTACCGTCATATGCCGCGGGGCGTTGACTTAACGTCCTAAATGAATACTCCGGGAATTGGAGAGGTTCTTTAAATATATATACATATATATATATATATATGTGTGTGTGTGTGTGTGTGTGTATACATACTTGAAGTTTCTGTGCATTGCTGGCAATGCAAAAGATGCAAAATAACGTAAGGAAAAGAAATTGCCGTAACATTTTCTCTGTGTCGAATGTCTTTGATAATTCAAACGATACTAAAGAAATAATGAACGTGCAAAATTTCAACGTTGTTATCATTTATCTCCAGAGATAAAATTTAACAGATAATTTTTATCGTACTATCGCCAATCTTATTATCTTTCTTAATATATAATGAGAATAATATTTAATATTTAATGAGCCATAATGGAATTAAGATTTAATGAGAATTTTTTTATTATTTAAAAGCGAACTTAATTTTACAATTGTTGGATTCTAAGTAACATAATATTTTTCAAATTTTAAGCCCGTACAAAGGATATTGACATAGTTCGTCGATTATGCGTATTCGAATATGACGAATGAATTTTAATTATCGCGTATAATAAAATAAACGGACACGATTATTGCGATCGATTATTGTTTTTATTTTTTATTTTTCTTTTCTTTTTTTTTTTGTTTTATTTTTTCCTTTTATTTTCTATCCTTCTCTTACGCTTTTACTTTCCTCACATTTCGTAAGATGTCCTCTCTCTCTCTCTCTCTCTCTCTCTCTCTCTCTCTCTCTCTCTCTTTTCCATTTTATCTTTCCTTCTTTCTTTTTTTCTTGTTTCTTTTTTTTTTGCGTTCAAATAACGTCAATCAACGAACGAAATAAATTTTTGTCAAAATGTCAATTTTTTAACGCATCAAAGGGGAAAGATTCATTTTGTTAGCACACCGTTTATTACCTTAACGTAAAGGATAAATGGATTTCACTCTTGCACTTTTTATTTCTTTTGCTTTATTCTTTGTTTTTTCTTTTTCTTTTTCTTTTTCTCTTTTTATTTTTGTTGTTATTTTTATTTTATTTATTTTTTTATTTCTAGTGTCGAACCGACGCGTATGAGTGTATGCATGTACGTACGTGCGTTGCAGAGTCGCAAGTAAAGTGGATAGTTTTGAATGGATAAGCGTGGAAAATAGAAAAGAGAGAGAGAGAGAGAGAAATGGAAGAAAAGATGAATTGAAAGAGAACAAAGAAAGAATTATACGTTCTTTCAACGATATTGTTTTTTTCTTTCTTCTTTCTTTCTTTCTTTTTTATTTATTTATTTATTTATTTTTTTTTTTTAAATTGGAATTTTCGAAAGAATTAAAACGAAACAATAAGCTATCTCCTATCTTTTAATTGAAAACGAATAAGGATGAAATTATAGTGATGATATATGAATAATTAAAAATATTGTTGAGAAAGAATTTTACAGATTTTCGACGATAAATTAAATATCATGTATTATTGTATTATTGATTATTCGAAAAAATTTCTTTTTCACTTGGAGCTATTTCGAGAATGGAATTATTATTGAAGAAAATAAAAAAAAAATAAAAAATTAACAAATAAATAAATAAATAAATAAAAAAAAAAAAACAAAACAAAACAAAGAAAAAGCGAGAAAAAGAATAAAAAAAAAAAAAAAAAACGTACGGACGTTTCTTTTTTTCTCTTTTTTATTTTTAAAGCCGTTACGGCGAATCGTAATACTTTTTCCAAGAGTAGAAAATATTGTTATCACTTTGGGAATGAGAAAAATATATCGGAATACGAGATTTAATAGGAATAAAATGTGAATATTGTAATTACGTATAAATAATATATAGATAATAAAAAGAAATATAATTTTGATGAAAAGTATTTTCAAATCGTACTTATTCAAATTTCTCTTATCGGCATGTTCGATACGCATATTATTGTTATTATTATTATTATTCATATTCATTTGATCAAATAAGATCGATCGATTTCAAACGTATACAATTATGTTTAATAGTACGAGAAAAAAATCGTTTTCTTTTCAATTTTTCTTGTTTTTCTTTTTTTCGATCGATATTTCATCGTGTATCGATTTTTTCACGAGGATGATATTTTTTACCTTTTTCTTTTTTCCTTTTCTTTCTTATATATATATATATTTTTTTTTTTTTTTATCAGAAAAAGACAATATTCGATAAGGAAAAATGATTCTTCCGTGTTTCTTTCTCCATTGAAAGAAAGAAAGAAAGAAAGAAAGAAAGAAAGAAAGAAAGAAAGAAAGGAAGAAAGAGAAAGAAAAAAAAAACAAGAAGAAGAAAAGGAAAAGAAAGGAGGAAAAGAAAAAGTGAGAAAGATGAAAGCAGTTAGATACGCCAAGAGAGGTTGGATCCACTCGTAACAAACATCGCCATTGCAGTTATCAATTTCCTGTAATCCCGTATTTCCTTGGCATTTCTCGCTGTGTGTACTTTACAGATTGCCTCGTTGAGTCCTCGTGGGAGTTTGGTTCTTGCAAACAGGAAAATACTCGAGCTTACCGTCCCATAAAATTTGATAAAGTAAGAAGTCAACTATGGCTGGCCCACTCGAATCAGATGAGGGATAACTATGAATCGGTATTTTCACTTGTACATATATATGTGTCTTAGCGTATGTACGCGGGTATATATGTGTGTGTGCGTGTGTGGGAGAGAGAGAGAGAGAGAGAGAGGGAGGGAGAGCGGGGAGGGAGGGAGGCTATGATCTCAATGAATCATTAAATCAATTTCTTTTTTTTTTTTTTTCATTAGAAATCATATTCACGAGTTAATAAAATTGAAAAGATTTCGACATATCAATGGAAAACTTTCGAACTTTATGCTCGATTTAATTAAAATAGAACATAAAGAAAGAAATAAAAAATACAGGGAAAAGAGAGAGAGAGAGAGAGAGAGAGAGAGAGAGAAAATTTATATATCCATACAATATAATATGTGGCATTATCGAAGCTTATAATAAAGTAATCTTACAAGGATACCTCGAGTTTTTCGTTCCAAGTAAGATACGTACGGAACGATTTGTAAAGTTTCTGAAGACTTTCGAAGACAGTTTAAGTTACTTTAAGATTGAAAATCCTTTCCCAAACGGGTACTTTAGAATTTAAAACGTCTTTTCGTTTTAGAACACGTAAAGTTCAAAGGAGAAACTAGTTAATTTTACATCGTAATATACCTTACGTTTCTACTTATATTTAGAACTGTTTTCGCGTTCGAATTGATTCTAAATTGAAAAAGAGAGCAAGAGAGAGAGAGAGAGAGAGAAATGAACTCACAGATTTTTATTTATTCAATTTACGTAATATTAATGATTTATGTAGAATGCGCGAGATGATAAAAAAAAAAAAAAACGATGCAAAAAAGAAAAAACAGAAAAGAGAGAGAGAGAGAGAGAGAGAGAGAGAGAGAGAGAGAGAGAGAGAGAGAGAGGGAATATCCAAAAGAAACGAACTGTATAAAATAATCGTTAAATGCCAATAAAAAAAAAAAATTAATTATATAATAATAATAAGAATAATAATAATAATAATAATTTTATGAAATAATAACTGTATAAGAGAAAAATATTTATTAGAAATAATGTATAATATATAAGTAATAAATAAAATATTAGAAAGTCATTAATCGAGATATACATACGATATATGTAATCTCAGTCGATTGGTTAGATCTAGTTTGTTGAAATACGGAAGCTAAATATCTTCCATTTTTCTCTTCGTTTATATTAGTCTTGAAATAGAAGAGAGAAAAAGAGAGAGTGATATATATATATATATATATATATATATATATAGAGAGAGAGAGAGAGAGAGAGAGAAAGAGAAAATATTTTTCTTTCAAAAATAACTCTCTCCCTCGCGCGATTGGTATATGCGTTCGTTGAGAGACACTTCTTCGACGTTGAATGATGAATACGATCTCGATACGATCTCAAGACTGTCGAATCAGAATATCTTGTTATAAATCCGAACGAACGCATTCCGCAGATGATCCTTCATCTGTCTCTACTATTCGATCTAGAGAGTTCACCTCTTTCCTTTTACGAAGAAGGCTCTTTTCCTTTCTTTTTCTTCGTCTTTCTTCTTCCTTTTCTTTTCTTTCCTTTCCTTTCCTTTCCTTTCCTTTCCTTTACTTCGTTCATTTCTTCCCAATCTCCGTTCGTAGAAAAAGGAGTCACGTTTGGTTCGACCTTCTCGCTTGAACGGCTAAACCTCCTTCGTCTCTCTCTCTTTCTCTCTCTCTTTCTCCTTTTTTTATTTTACTTTTTATTTTCTTTCTTTTATTCTTTTTTTTCTCTCCTTTTTTTTTTTCTTTTTCTTTTTTTTTTCCTCTCCTCTCATCGAAACGATTCAAGTGGAACACGCTTCCTCTCATATCGAGATTTCATCGACGCAGGATATTAAAAGTAGATTACCAGAGAGATTTCAGATTTCTTTTCTTTTCTTACTCTTCAATGCGCGATGACACTCCATTCGTAAATTTCTCGTTAAAAGAAAGAGAGAAAGAAAAAGAAAAAGAAAAAAATTAGAAGGAGAGAGAGAGAGAGAGAGAGAGAGAGAGATATCAAACAAGTTCACGATTTATAATATGATCGATTTTTTATTAATTAATCTTTTTCTTTTTTTTTTTTTCGACGGATCCGTAATTTTATTATTATTTATATCTATACATTACGAGAAAGTTCATTTATTTATAATTTGTTAATCAGTGGACAATTTTCCTTTTTTGTCCTTTTAATTATTTAATCACTTTTTTTTTTTTGTATTAATTCTTACATCCTTTTTTCTCTTTTTTTTTTTTTTTTTTTTTTTTTTTTTTATTAACCAACGATCGTTATCTCTCGTCTGCAATGTAAAAAAAAAAAAAAAAAAAAAAAAAAAAAATTGAAAAAAAAAGAACCAACAGGAAAGAGAGAAAAAAAGGGAACAAACGAAATGTTGAACGGTTTCTATTTTAGAATCAATTGAATAAATGAATACTTTTTTTTCATTTGGTTTCCATTATCGCGATGCATAAAAGATTGTCGGACATCTTGTCGTTCACGTTCACGTTCACGTTCGTAATGTGTCAAAGCGAGAAAAGCAATTTTTCATTAATTGCTTTTCGGTTTGATGAATTTTACGTTGAAGTAATTAAAAGAAAAAGAAAAAAAAAAAAGGTAAAAAAGAGATAAAAAAAAAAAAGAGAAAAAAGATAAAAGAGAGAAAGAAGGAAAGAAAAGAGAGGGGGGGGAAAAGGATAACGATTTTTGCATGATTTTTCGACAAATTTTACGATATATTTATAGGTACCAAATATATGCAATATATATGCAATATATATGCAATATATATGCAAGATATATGCAATAAATTTTACTTGTATTAAATGTTTTTTCTATTTCTTTTTTTTCTTTTCATCCTTTCTTTTATTTTATTTATTTATTTATTTATTTATTTATTTATTTATTTATTTTTTTTTCTATCGATCCCATAGAATTAAATACTCATTTATATAAAATTAATATACCTACAATAACGATTTAATTGCAATCGAAATAATTGATCCCCTTTGAAAATACGTCATAAAAAATATATTCGAAAGAGAAGGAGATAGATCGAGAAAGATAGAGAGAGAGAGAAAGAGTGAGAGTGTGAGAGAAAGAGAGAGAGAAATAACACGAATTCGTGATAAATCGTAATAAAACGTATTACCATGGAATGTTCGGAAAGCGATAATAATTACTGCTTTCTCGTTTCGGGACAAAAGACCGCGTGCAACTCGATAGAATGTAAATTTTACAAATGAGGAGAACGTTGATGTTCGCTAACATAAATCATGTTAATCGCTTTTTGCCATTCGACTGTTTTAAATATGCGTTTTGAATGATCACGTTTTACACGGTCAATAAACTTACGATCGGTCGAGTGCTCAGTCGTGTATTCGGTATAAAAAAAGAAAAAAAAAGAAAAAAAAAAAAAGGAAAAAAATAACCCAGATATTTTAAAAACCATGATAATAATTAAAATCGCCTGTTAAAATACAGATGAAATTTCAATTTCCTCGTTATATTTGTATTTCTTTTTTTCTTTTTTCTTTTTTTTTTTTTTTTTTTTTTTTATTTTAAAAAACCAATAAAGTCAAACGAACGCTTTATCAAATGTTTTCGTTATTAATTATTATTATTTGAATGAATATTAAATTAAAGTTTATGGGATTATTTGCGAATAACGTTTGAATAATATTCAAATAAACTTCATGCGATATGTGTAAAATTTCTATCATTATAACCATTCAAGAATTGTCTTTTGATTGATTCTACACACACACATACATATATATATATATATATATATATATATATATTTTATAAATAAAAATGTAACATTTTATTATAAGATACGAATGTAAATTAGAACATTATCGAATAATGTTGATTTTCCACGTTTTGTACAAAATTAGACATGGTACAAAGTAGTACCATTCTAGATTATTTAAGGGTTATACGTAATAGCTATCGTCAATGGTAATCGACATCGGCTTAATAATTATGCCGTGCCTTAACTAATAATAATATTCCGCAAAGCATAGCTGGCCACCTATTA
This sequence comes from Vespa velutina, assembly GCF_912470025.1. Taxonomy (NCBI): domain Eukaryota; kingdom Metazoa; phylum Arthropoda; class Insecta; order Hymenoptera; family Vespidae; genus Vespa; species Vespa velutina. Next base: position 1,580,694 of record NC_062210.1, read on the forward strand.
CTGCTTTATAGCTTATTGTTAGCCATGCTAATGTGTTCCTTTATAACAGTGGCTTACAGGTATATAAGAACCCCCTTCCCTCTCCTTCTATCCTTTTCTATTTCCACCCTTCCTACTTTTACTTCGGAAAATAAAAAAAATAATTATTAAAAAAAAACAAACCTTTTTTCTCTTCCTTCGTTTTGCATTTTAATGAGAGAACAAAATATATAAAGAAAAGAAAAGAAAAAAAAAAGGAAAAGAAAAAAAGAAGAATTAGAATTCCGTTCAATTTCGATCCTCTCTCTTTCTCTCTCTCTCTCTCTCTCTCTATTTCTCTTTCTCTTTCACTTTTGGTATCTAGTTTATTCCGTCGAAATCTCATTTACCGTTTACACTTTTTATCAGAGTACAGTGGAGCGCATTAAACTTACCGTCCGGAAGTTTTAATTGCCCCGACGATTTCTGCTGCCGCGCGCCGCCTGGCATCGGCTAGCTTCCACAGCCCAAGGACAAACTATTCTGTAATTAAGATTTTTACGACGTCGTCCGTGTAAAGCTAATCTCGTCGTCATCGCATCGTTAATAAATCTGCACGCAATGCGGCTGTCTGCCAAAGTATATATATATATATATATATATATATATATATATATATATATATATTATTTAAATGTATATACGTAAATATACTTAAAATTTTCTCATAAGAAATTATATTAAAAAAATATTCATTATGATCAATTATTAGTCATTTTCTCGTTGATTCTAATCAGAATGAAATTTCGATTCGTAGGATTTTCTTTAATTGATATTTCTTACGTCATTCGTAAAAATTAACTCTCGTTATCCTTTCTACATAGAAAGAAGTTGAGAAGAAAAAAATATCAAGATGTGTGCGTTGGTAATCCCGAAGTTCAACCCCCGTATACGACGATTTGTTTCACTTTGCGCTCGACTTTCTACATTCTCATCCCATTTCCGATTCCTTCGCTGTTCGCTTAATCTTCGCGACTCAAGACGTATCCCACCATTAGTTCCGCCTTTCTCTCGGCCCTACTATTTCTTTTTCTTTTTCTTTTTTTGTTTCTTTTTTCTTTCCTTCTCTTTTTTCTCTTTTTTATTTTTTTTTTCTTTATCTTTTTTGTTTCTTCTTCTATTCTTCCTCTTTCTATTTTCTTTTTGATCGGTCCGGCAGCGCAATTAAACGCTGTAACAAGATGTAACAATCTTTATTAAAGTAACATCTCTATTACAAGATATTGTTCATTAATTTATTTTAAAAGAATCGATTGTATATCTAAAGTAAATGATATATTACGATTTATAATAATTATTTTTTCCCATAATAATTGTAATAATTATATAAATTTTAATAATTGCAGTAATTATAAGAACGTTATTATCTATGATAATTAATTGATTTTACAATTAATGAAAATTAGAGGATACATAAATTCATTCAAGAGAGTTATTCGAGAACGTTTAATAAAAATGTGTTATTTTGGAATTATTCTTCTTTTTTTTTTTTTTTTTCTTTTTTTTTTTGAATCGAATATTTATTTCCATTACAAAACATTTTTTTTTATCATCGACAGAAAATATCGGATTGATCAATGAATTATTTCAGAACTTTTTAGTATTTTATATCTTCATAAATGACACTATATTTAATACCTTTTATCGAACATTCGTATATAATATGGTATACTATATCTATTGGATTTTCCAATAAATAAATAAATGTCGAATTTTAGAATTTTCAGTAAAAAATACTGAATGTTGTATTGTCTTGTTATACATATATATATATATATATATACATGATAAAAAATTGAAAGTTACGATATTGCTTATATAATAATATTTTCTAATAAAAGATCATAGTAAGTGTACATCCTAGGCTCAACTCAATATTTATACTAATGTATTATAATATTATATACGAAAAAAAATATATATATATATATCATTTATTTAGATATATAAAATACTAAAAATTCCGACATTATTATTTAAACTCAATATGGTTGGAGTTGAACGATACAATATCTCATATAAAAAACTAGATTAAACGTAGAATATAAAAGAAGGAAGTATATATCTTATCGTGTATACATATGTACTTGTATATATTCATACATACGTATAAAGTACTTTATACACCGACGTCTCTCGTATTAGACTTTTAAGATACGATATAACGTATACGAATTTTTTTTCGTTGAAAACAAAGTGAAAAAGAAAAAAAGTCCAACACAAAAACCTTTCGTGTTTCTTACCTTATTATCAAAACAAAACAAAAACTACAAACAACGATCGAAATATAGTATATACTATATATATATATATATATCATAACATTCTGCTAACACGATAATGCGATTATAATTTAAAAAAAAAAAAAAAAAAAAAAAAAAAAAAAGAAAAAAAATGAACGTTAAAAGTTATTGATCACTTTTATTGTTGATAAAGTCACAGAAATATAATTATGTTGGTTTGAAACATGACGTCATTCACCTATTATTAACCGCATGCTATTCGACTACTATATATATATACATATATATATATATATATATTCGCATTAAATAAAATAGAGAAGTGAGAGGAGAAAAAAAAAGTTCCTTTTCCCTTCTTCTAAACTTATCGATCATTCTCTCATGTCGACTTCAATTTTCTCGACTCTGTATCATCCCACGATACTGGAACGTCCATTTGCTATAAACGCGAACTATACATGTTACACTTCGAATAACCCAGATTTTTTTTTTCTTTATTTCTGTTTTTTTTTTTTCTTTTTTTTTTGTCCAACGACAGTGACAACAGCAACGACATCCATACGTGATTACATACATGTATATATATATATATATATATATATATATCTCGTTTGAAAAATTCTGATAAATTTTGATACGTGCTAGATATCTTATACATAGTATTCGTCAGATCGAATAGAATGTAATTCGTGATGAATAATTATTTTTGTTTAATTTTCTTTTGCTTTCATTATTTTTCTTTTATTTATTATCACTAACATGATAAATATTTTCTTTTATCATTGATTTGTCTTTGAATACTTATCTATTAATATCGAAAAGTTAATCAATGAGAGAACATTAATAGTAATTATTGTAAAATAAATTGAAATTTATAATAAATCAATTTACTTATCACTACTATTAAGGCCAATACATTTCGAATGGGATATGTGCTTATTTGAAAAGCTTCGAAAACATTTAATTTCCCTTTGATGTTGTATTTTACTAATACAGCATGTTCCTGGTATAAAAGACTACGTTAATTGATAAGGTTTGATACGATTTGATTCGATTCGATTCGATTCGATTCGATTTGATTCTACTTGTTCGAATATACAAGAGCAACGTTTTCAATTAATACAATTAAAATAATATTTTCATTTATTACATAGTACATAGTATATATATATATATATATGTACTATTCACTGTATAGACTTTTGAAGCGAAGTCGGAAGTTTCAATTAAATAATTCTGTCTAAAAAAAAAAAAAAAAAAAAAAAAAGAAAGAGAAAAAGAGAAAAGGAAGAAGAAGACGAAGAAGAAGAAGAAGAGAAAGAAAGATAAAAGAATTTGTTGAAATCTCTTGGAAAAGTAAAATGGTCGTGTCGAGTTCTTTGTTAAATTCTATATCTGGGTTGACAAGACTATATTCAAGGAGGCACTTTAAACGTTTCAAATGTATTTTACAATGTAAAGGAAATACATTGTGAAACGGGGGAAAAGCTAATAATTAATTTCCATTTTCATAAACGTTTTCCATTACATAAAGATCCGAATTCGCAGTTAAATTTCTGCAGTTATTTCTCATCGTTAAATGTACTTAGAATATTTTTACGAGTGTCTGTGTGTGTATGTACGTGTTTTAAGATTAAGAGAATTAAAGATATTTCAATGATTGAATAACACTTGGAATATATTATATTAAAATTATTTACAATCCTTCTGTTTATTTATATATATATATATATTTTTTTTTTCTATGCCATTTCATTGACTCTTATTTCTTTTTTCTTTTTCTTTCTTTCTTTTCTTTTTTTTTGCTTTTTTTTTTTTTTCGTTCGAACTCTTCATTTTCTGTTTATTAAAATGAAGAAATACATTGGAAAGTTCCATTGGCATTTAGTAATTATTAGCTTTCTCAAAAGAAAATTGCATCAATCAAGTCGATAAGAAAAATTTTCAAACGAACAAGATTATTATTATCGAATGATTTTTCTTTTTCTTTTTTCATTTCTCTTTTTTTTTCAGTTTTTTTTTTTTCAATAATATCTACTAATAACGTCGTACAACAAATTAATACTTCATTTTTTTCTTTTTCTCGTTCCTTTTCTCCAGACGATTTCAAATTAGATTTGAATTTCTTTTTTCTTTTTCTTTTCTTCACGTACGATGCCGACTTAATTTGATAATTTTATTTCTTTTCTATTCAATGTTTCATCGAAGAATGCAAATTAATTTCGAACCTTCGGGGAACTATTCCTATCGGGAAAATTTCTTATCATGATATTAATATACCTTATAGAATATTAACAACATAATTCTTAATACAATGTTAAGAATTCTTACTGTACGTGATAGAGAAGGACAATTTTACGAGAATTTTAAATTATTACGAAGATAAACTTACGAGAATATTTTTAAGAAAAAAAAAAAAAAAAAAAAAAAGAAAAGAGAATTTCCATAAGAATATTCGTAACGTCATTCATGATTATTCAATGTTAATATAAAAAAAAAAAAAAAAAAAAAAAAGAAAAAACAAAGTCCTACGCGCTAACGATAACAATTAATTCAATTATCATCATTGGGATATATTTCGTAATCGATTAATCAAATTTTTGTTTTTTCTTTTTTGATTTTTTTCAAATCTTTCTCATCGCCAACATGAAAGGAAACAAAAAGTGATTGTTGTAAAGCTTACGTATTTCAAAATCGATCTATTAAAAGGATTATACATGGACGTTGGCTTATAATCAACGTTAGATCGAAGAGATTTGAAAGGAAAAAAGAAAAATCCCTTTGATAATTGACGTTTCCTTTTTTATGAGAGACATTTTAAAAATAATACATTGCGCGTGAGTGCACGCGTGCGCTCACGAACACGATGGGATTGAGGGACGACTAGGCGAGGGAATGGATGGGATTAGGGAGGATGGAGGATGACGAACACAACAAGCTCTGGACGTGTAGACAATGAACTTTCCCGAGAGAAAATTAGAGCGTGGCAATAGCTGACAACGCGAATGTTAAAGCGCGTTACAAGAGAATATTACAGGGTTGGAGCATTGTATCCAAATGCAATTAAGTGCCTTTCATTGACTCCCTTCTGTAGGCCGATTTACGCAATGACGCTCTATACCTCGTTAATCAGTCGAATCTCTCAATGAGCTTCGAACCTCATCGTGGCTTTGTATCCTGTCTACGATTAAGCCATTAGATCGATCTGATCGTTTCTATTGGATTCAATGGCACAATTATCTCCCCCCCCTCAACAACATTCCCCCCCCCTCCCTCCCCCTCCCCCTTTACATAGTTGCAATTGTATCCTTGATATTAAATCATTCGTAATAAATTTCTTTTCTCCTTATTCCGCCCTTCTACCTTTTTCCTTCCAACCACCCACCCCTCTCTCCGTCAATCGTCGTTAACCTTTTTTTTTACCTGTACGCGCGAGGACGACTGCATTAAAAAAAAAAAAAAAAAGAAAAAAAAAGGACAAAAGAAAGAAAAGGAAAGGTAAAAAAATGTATACAAAAGATTGTTGAACATTTTTACGTTAATATTTTTCCACTTTCTTCACTTTTCAATTATCATTTATATCTTTATTTAATTCCTTTGAAATATTCTAAACAAATTGGAAGATATTTAATCGATAAAGAATAATAATAAATAGTTTTGGAAAACTGATAAGAGTTATTCGTCGGTGTAGAAAAAAAAATTTTTGCTAGGATAGACACGGGGAGTGAAAAAAGAAAAAAACAGAACGTTTTCATAGAGTTTCATAGAGCGTGAGGGTAAATGGAATGAACGCATTTACTCGCTTCACTGACATACATATACAAATGGGTGCGTATACTGATGGGAGGAGAAGGAGGAGGGTGTGAGGGAGAGGGGGGTGGGAGGGAGGGAAGTGCGGTATTTGATTGTCACGAATACGTGACAATCAAATAGTCATATCTGTTAAACTCATGCGTTATTCAAGTGGTTCGTTGTTGTACAAATGGAACAGTATACCCTGTCAAAACACTATGTTCTGTGTCGGCAAAACTGTATCACCATTTTCGTGTTTCCGCACATTGCTTGTCGATCGTGAATTTCACGCGGAGAGTGAGAATGGAAAATGATTTCAAACGAAATCGAAACTTCGTCATGCGTAGGATAAACTAATGCTATGGAAATACATACCCATAGAGATACACATAGTGATACCATACACGTAGACGTATACATAAGGTTCATATGGATAAATGCACATATGGATGCATGAACGAACAGAAACTTCATATACAACGTTATTATTACAGACTTTAATTGTAAAGTAATTAATGAATATATTTGAAAGGATAAAATCCTATAAGTTTCTTTGTTAAATAACGATGGAAATTTTCGTTAATTGTTTTCATAGACATTGTAATTAAGTAATAAGCTATATAGTGTATTATGAGTGAGAATAAGGGAGACAGAGATAGATAGATAGATAGATAGATAGAGAAAGAGAGAGAGAGAGAGAGAGAGAGAGACGAGCTAATAGACTCGTGGTAAATTTCGATAGTCTCTCCCAGGTCTTTGAGATCAGTAATGGTTTCGTTTTATCGTGACGAAGTCTTTTCAACGTCACTTCAAACACATAGACCAGATACATGTGTACATAGAGATGGGCGTGTACACACACACACACGCGCGCGCGCGCACACACACACACACACATATATCTACTAACACAAAAGCCTCCTGGTACCTTTGATGTTTTTGCAGAGTGGCAGAAAACGAGGGCACTTAAGTATCTCATCGATCGTTCGAAAAGGTGAATATTATAGTAGACGTGCTGATGGTAACGGTGAGAAAATAAACAGAACGACGGTGTCCTTGCTTTTGTTGAACATTCACGTAACAAACAAAAATCCCTTCCTCCCTTTTCTTCATCTCTTTCCCTTTCTCTTTCTTTCTTTCTTCTTATTCTTCTTCTTCCTCCTTTTACAATTTTCATTGTACTCTTATTCTTAATTTTATTTATTCTTGTCTTGTTTCTTGTTTTTTTTCTTTCTTTCTTGTTTCGTTTTCAATTCCTATCTTCCCTATTCCATTAGTTCATTAATTTTACGAACAAAAAACCACAGGATTTGCGATATATGAGATTTAATATTATTTAATGGATTTCTTCAAACGATAGAAATACAGAGTAACATAGTAAGATACGAATAATGTTTCTTTGGTAATGGAAATTGATACCTTTACATACTATTATAGTATGTATGTATATATGTATGTATGTATGTATGTATAGTATACTATAGTATAGTATGGTGTGGTATGCATTTATGTGTACATCGAAACATCGAACGTTATATATATATATATACATCTTCTAATGATGTTTCCCATATTCGTGATCGATTCCATTGCTGTTGTGTACATGAGCATAAAATCCATCCTTTCCAGCATGATACTTGACAGTTCTTAGATTACCGCCTGGTTCCTTTAAGGTGTATTCACCGACTACTTTTTTGCCTGTGAAAGTTAATAAAAAAAAGAAAAAAAAATATATCGTCAGTCAATTACGCTTTTATCATCGTCAAAAGTACAATAAATAAATATTCGTATAAATGTAAATGTTTTTGCGACGGCTTCAAAATGTGTTTATCTCTTTGATTAACTTTTTTTCTTTTTGTCTTTTATTTTTTTTTTTTCTTTTTTATTTTTCTATTTTTTTTTTTTTTTTTTTTTTTACTTTTTCATTACGAACAAATTTCATTTGTCTTATTAATCATCGGATATCAATGTTATAATATATTCTTTTTATAATAATTTTCATAAAGGAATAGATATAAATTTATATTTAGATTGAGATGAAACTATGTTGTAGATTTAAATAGATCTTCGATAATATGCACTTGCTCGAACAAATTTTATTTTAATATTAATCAAAATATTGGATTAATCAACGAGTATCATTGATATGATATAACAAGAAATAATAATTCTATATATATATATATATATCTATAAATATACATATGTATTATTAGGTTTCACATTTAGAAGCGTATTCTTTTATATATAATTTTCATGGACATAGATAAAGATTTATCTATATAGATTAAGATGAAGTTATTTCGAATTCCAAATATCTTTTGTTAAGATGTATTTGTTCTAACAAATTTCATTCGTTGGATTAATCATCAAGTATCATACTAATGTACAAAGAGATATGATTACCCAACTATACATATATATATATATATATATATATATATATATATATATGTATATATATATATATAAATGTGTCTGTACTTTGAGGAATGCAATGGAATCCTTGAATTCGTCCATCATCTTGGTGTCTCTTTGTATAGACTAAGTTCTAACTAAGCATACTCGGATTAACGTCTCTCTCTCTCTCTGTCTCTCTCTCTCTCGATCTTTCTCTCTCTGAAAACGAAGATCCCGGCGTGCGCATAATTACTTCTCTTACATAATATTACGTTCTTGTTAAGTCTATTAAGGGTGGCTGCGGGTCTAACTTAACAACGATACTAACAAACGAAATAGAGACTTAGGGTTAAAGCGGATCCTTCGAAATGAAGTTAAACTCTCAAAGTAATCGGCTTATACATATACCTCACTAAAATTTTTCTCTTTCGTTATCATTCCTTTTCATTCTTTCTTTTTGTTTGTTCTTCTTTTTTTTTCGTTTTCATCTTTTTCTTTGTTTCTCGTCGATTTTTCTTTTTAATTAAAAAAATGAAAAAAAAAAAAAAATATATATATATATATATGTGCACGCGCGCGTCTGTGTGTGTGTGTGTGTGTGTGTATGTATGTTATGTATGTATGTATGTATGCATGCATATGTGTCTCAATTGTTTGAATTTTTTTTTCGTTCGAATTAATGAGCTTACGTTACACTATTCATTTAATTAGTTCGATCGACTTTAATAGAAATGGAAATTCGATACAGGATTTTTTACAGAGAGAGAGAGAGAGAGAAAGAGAGAGAGAAAGAGAGAGAGAGAAATGAGAGGAACGAGTTATTATCCCCTTTGAAAGGATTCGTAGACGAATATTTCGTGAAATACTTGGTAATGATGTGATGCAACGTGAATGACGTGAAAAAAAAAGAAAAAAAGAAAGAAAAAAGAAAAAGGAAAAATAAAAAAGAAGAAAACTGATTCAAATGGGAAAATTTCGAAAAAAGGAAAGGAAGCCCGAGAGATTCGTATTCATGAGTTATCCTTTGAACTGGAAGCCAATTAGGCTATATGGTGTAAAGAAATTAAAAAATTTCAATCACGATATATATATATATATATATATATATATATATATATATATCGATGATCATGTACATACATTCCTCGTCTCTTATATTTATCATAATATTATCGATTTATATATAAAATAATATCGTATAATTATACTTGCAATCGAACGGGTGTTAAATTAAAATGATATTATAAATGAAACGTTTCCTTTTTTTCTTCTTCTTTTTTTTTTTTTTTTTTCTTTTTTTTGTTTCTTCGACGATTTAATTCGTCGTATGATATTGCACGAGCTAATGGACCAAAATAGAGCTCAGATTGAAAAAGGACGAGATTAATTTAAACGTGATAAAAAAAAAAAAAAAAAGAAAAAAGAAAAAAGAAGATTGAAAAAAAAATGGAAAAAGAATCGAATACCTTGATTATTTCAAAATTCTTACCATCTCGGTGTTCCTTTTGTCCATGATAATCACCGGTATGATGATCCTCGACGCCATAAGAAAATTCATAATGTGGATGGGCAACGTAATCATGATGATGATGGCCATGTTTGTCCTTCCACGTCACTTCTTGATTTTCACCGATGACAGGACCATGAAAATGTTGAAAGGAATGTGCATGATGACCATTGGATTTCACTGTCCTCAGGATTACTGACGATAGGATTACAGTGACGGCGAATAACTAATATATGTAAACACACATCAAACGTTTAATACTCATAATCATTCATTCATTCATTTTAATGATGTAATTAATTTGTTTGAAATAAATAATTAATTAATTTCAAGAGTATAACAATTATAAATTGAAATCAATTTTTGATTAAGAATTATATTTTCTTTTCCTGTACGTTCAAGGTAAGAAAAAGAAAAGGAAAAAGAAAAAGAAAAAAAGAAAAGAATAAGAAAAATATTTTCAATTATAAATTTTCACAAAGTTTATATATATATATATATATATATACTCACTTTGAAAGCCATCGTAATTACTCGAATATCCTCCGTTCTGTTTTTAAATAATCGATTTAACTTGATAAGTAAAACTTATTGTTACACCGTTGATCGTTCGATATGAGAATGACGCTCGTTAAGATAGTTCCTTTGCCTTTTATAGATCTAGTTTTGAAGTTTTCATAAGATCCATTCCTTTTTGGATCTGCGTCTTGGACTTCGATTGAACACCCCCCACCCTTGCTTCTCTCTCTCTCTCTCTCTCTCTCTCTCTCTTTCTTTAGTTACATTACAAAACACAATTATTCAAGATAGAACAAAAAAAAAAAATAAATATTCGTCACGTTGTTCGCTCGAGCGTAAATTAACCAATCTAAGATTAATGGATTTTGGGATTGAGGTGGGACGGATTGTGGGCGGGGGGAGGGAACGAGAAATGAAAGAAAGAAAGAAAGAAAGAAAGAGAGGAAAAGAAAGATCTAAGAAACGTTTCAAACTCTTTTTCGGGAATGTTACCGAAGCGAAAAAGGCAACATCGTAGCTTCGATAACTTGCGTCACGCACGGTGGACTTATTCCGACTTATGTTCGTTGTTACGAATGATCGACTTTCGTTCTTTCGATTAAGAAAAAGTCTTTTGTCATCGTCCCAATACTATCTTCTTTTCACAACAGAATAGAATTTCATTTCGATTATAACGAAAGATAGGTAAGCACGACCAATCAATCGGTTTTGATACAAACAAGAACGATCTCCTCTCTTCTCTTTTTCTTCTTTTTTCTTTTTTTTATTATTATTATTATTATTATTATTATTATTATTATTATTATTCTCCATTTATTTGCTTTCATATTGATTATTATTCACGTGCCAACGTAACATATTTTTCATGCGTCTCGTTGTTACAATTTTTCTTTTTCTTTCTGCTTGCTTGTTTGTTTGTTTGTTTGTATGTTTGTATGTTTGTTCTTTTTTCTTTCTTTTTTTTTTTTTTTCTTTTTTCTTTCGTCAAGATTATTTCAACATCGGTGGTCTATTGCTCTTTGATATTACTTAACGCTAATTAACTTGTTAACCAACTTGGCAAAAGATATTTAACTTTCCTTTTTCTTCCCTTCTATTCTATTCTCTTTCTTTTCTTCCTTTTTTCTATCTCCCCACCCACCCCCCCCTTCCCGTTTTCTTTTTCTATTGTCAATAAATAATATCATTTTAAGAAATTCGATATAACACTGACGATTATTATTACAAATTATGAATGATAATGTTAATAGAAATTATAAATGAAATTATAATATGTGATCTTTCGAAAAAAAAAAAAAAAAATAAAAAAATAAAAAGAAAAACAGCAAACAGAGGAGCCATGAACGAATGACATTCAAAATTTTACATTGATGATAAATTATTTTTTAAATTATAATTTAAATTATAATTTCATTAATCAATATTTCACGCGATTAAATTGCGTTAGATTATTAACGTTCATCGATTGAAAAAATTTTCCCAGCTTTTTAACGAGTTTTGAATAAACAAACGCCAATACCGTTCAGCGATTAAAAATATTTCTTTTTGGAGGAAGAGTTTGCGGAAGAAAAAAAAAAAAAAAAAGAGAAAAAAAGAAAAGAAAAGAAAAGAAAAAAGAAAAAAGAAACAAAAAGTAATAAAAACAAAAAAAAAAGCAAACGGAGAAAAACAAAAGGGACGGAAAATAATACGTTCGATGGATTTTACAAGATACTTTTTCAATTTCATTATGACGATCATCCTGAAAATATTTCGACAATTTCAATCGTACACAATGATCGTTCACTGAGAAACATATTATATAGTACTTAGCTAAGGGAGAAAGAAAGAAAGAAAGAAAGAAAGAAAGAAAGAAAGAAAGAAAGAAAGAAAGAAAAGGAAAGAAAAAGAAGGAAAAAAAAAAAGAAAGAAGAAAATTATATTTCCGACCTTTCGAAACGAAAGAGGATCGATTATTTTCTCCATTAGGGAAATGAAAAAAACGAAAGGTTCGATCTAGGCTCTCTCTTATCTCAAAAGAAGTTTGTCGACGCGTAGTTATCAGAGGAAGGATGAAGGAAGGCCATAGTGAGTAAGTACATAGGTCCAAAGGTTGAAGAGTGAGAAAGATAGATAGATACATAGAGAGAGAGAGAGAAAGAGAGAGAGAGAGAAAGAGAGAGAGGGAGACAGAGATAGATAGAGAGATAAAGAAAAAGAGAGAGAGAGAGAGAGAGAGAGAGAGAGAGAGACAGTGTGAGAGAGAGATTTTGGCACACGATGTGCTGGAACGGCGGAAGTGCTCGAAGAGGCGCTCGGCTTTTGAGTTATGACACTTTTTGAGTGGAGAGAAGTCGCATTGTGAAAGGCGCATCCGGCTCCAGCGTAATATCCTAGCTCGATTTCAGGTCCGGAGGCCGACGATAAATCTGCCTTAAATAAGATTTGCCGGCGACACACACGAGCGAGAATAAAAGGAACGTTAACGTTGAAGGACTGAAGAGTGAGAGTGAAAGAGTGAGAAAGACACGGAGAAAGAGAAATAGAGAGGACGAGAGAGAAAGAGAGAGAAATAGAGAAAGAAAAAGATTTAATTCCTTGTTAGGCTTTACGTATCCTTTCTTTTCTCTTTCTTCAACTTTTCTTTTCCTTTATCATTTTATTTCTTCCTCATTCCGAATTCAATTTTGTCGCGAATAAACGAGCTGTCCCTTTAGCAATCTCAACTTTTAGCGAGGTAGAAAGGAAAGGAAAAAGAGAAAGAAAGAGATAGATAGATAGAGAGAGATAGATAGAGAGAGAGAGAGAGAGAGAGAACTAGGTAGTAGATGATTAAGTGATATTCCCGATATTAGAATAAAGTTAATAAACGTTGGATATGAATTTCATTATTCCAGTTGATCCATGAGAGTAAGAGAGAGAGAGAGAGAGAGAGTAATATGAATAACTCGGGGTTATATTCGGATTAATACCTTTCGTTTTGATACGTAAAACGATCGATTGGATGTTCGGATTTCTCGATAAGAAGAATTTCGTGGTAACGAAACGTCCATAAATGTCGCGAAACAAGCATCCGTGCTTGTATTCCGATGAAACGAAACCCGTGTTATCGAGGCATCCTACGGGACAAGGCTTCACGATGGGAGACAGTTCACGCGTGGAAATAGGACAAATTGACTGGCCCGTGTTCGACGATAAATCACGATATTCCATTTTAGTGCATTCTCGTCTCTAGCAAGAGCTGTTATATTTCCGGACACACACATACATACACACACACACGTGTATATATATATATATATATATATGTATGTATGTATGTATATGTATGTACCTCTACGTATATGTATATATATATATGAATGTACGAATCTATATATATATATATATATATATATAAGTATATTTCTTGTTTCGTATTTTGATATGTATTTGTGTTTGTATCTAAATACATGTCTTTTTTAAGGATCACAGATGTGCGGTTCCATTTTATATAGCGGATGAAACGCATTTGACGTTCTCAGTTTGTATAAATCTTTTAAATTATACCTTTTAGAGTGAAAAAAAAGTTACGTATGCATTCAAGAGAGATATTACGTGACGCGTGAATTAACTCTTTTTGTTGGTCGACGTAGTTGGTTTCGGAGGATTAAATACGATTAACCTTTTTGTTACTTCAAATGTTGTAGGTTTTTTCTTCTTTTCTTTCTCTCTCACTCTCTATTTCTTTTTTTTTTTCTTTTTTTCTTTTTTTTTTTTTTTTCTTGTCTTTCCTTCATATCGAATATTCAAAGGAATAACTTTATTTATTAAAATTATTCTGAATACTTTCGATCTAAAAATATTAATTTTCTTCTTCTTCTTCTTCTTTTCCTTGTTTTCCTCATGTTTTTCTTTTCTTCAAATTCAATCACAAATATATATATATATATTTGTGATTCGATACTACGTACTAATCGTATCTTTTTATCGTGGTAATACTTTCGATAAGAAATTTCTAATCAATTTGTACGTCCTTCGATTATATTAATTATTTTCAATCAAATATCAAACAAAGAGAAGGGAAAGAACGAGAGGGAAAATTTTTCATGTAAAATAATCGATGCGAGTTGAAATATACGGTGTATTAAATATCAATGATATTCGAGAAACATCGAGGAATTAATTTGTCAAAGTAATGCAATTCGAATGTTAAAAAAAATCGTTCAACCTTCTCATTAAAAGAAAAAAAAAAAAGAGAGAGAGAGAGAGAGAGAGAGAGAGAGAGAGAAAGAGAGAAAGGAAAAAACAAGATGTGCATGAGTTCCTTCAAATCTTAAGAGTAGAATAGAATAGAAGAAGAGTAGGGCGTCAGAGTTACGGTTTAGAATCTAAGTAAGTTAAGTATTGCGGTCAGCCACGAATAACCTAGTCACTTAATCTATTTTTACAGTTTCTACAAAAAGGGTCTTCTCTCGGTATGTAGGAAAAGGCCCTAAAGGAATTTTCAAGCTTGTCACGTTCGTTGACTCACACCTATGAAATTTCCACGTTCTCGCGGTCGTTCAGGATCCTGACAGCTTTCTTCAACGGCTTGGAAGCGAGCATTTACGTTGAAACGAAAAGGCCTTAACAAGGATGAACGTGGAATGAAATAGAGAGAATAAGAAAGAAAGAAAAGAAGAAAGAAAGAAAGAAAGAAAGAAAGAAAGAAAGAAAGAAGGAAGGAAAGAAAAAAAGAATAGAAAGAAGAAACAGTCCATTTGAGGTAGACAACTTTTTTCTCTTTAAATACTACGATTTGACGATACGATATCTCGTTCGTCCATCAATGCGTCATTTGAGTTAGGAAAGAAGCTTTCTTACAATTTGTATTTCGTGTCTCTCGTATTTCTCACGTCTACGCGTTGTATGAATAACGTAAAGAAAAAGAAAAAAAAAAGGATAACGTTGATAACGACAGTAACAAAAACAGAGAGACAGTGAATGAAAAAGAAACAAAGACACGAGACAATATAAGAAAGAAAAAAAAGTGAAAGAGAAGATTTGTATACATATATATATTTATACAAATAAGTCTTCTTATTCGACATCGTACGCATCTTCCAAGAGTAAACTCTATGCAAATCTGGAACAATACGTAGTACTACGAAATATTGTGTATATATATATATATATATATATATCTTTCTTTCTCTCTCTCTCTCTCTCTCTGTTTGTGTGTGTGTCTTATTGTAGTCGTTACGATTCCCAAAGGATGAATCTGTAGATTAGTGTCGTGTTCTTCGGCGTTGACGTAACGCGACGTCCTGTTTATCCCTTTTCTCGCAAAGTAACACACCAGTTTCCCTTTCCTTAGTATCCAGGAAGCATTGTTACTTATCCAATATCCGAAAGCTGAAGAAAGAGATAGAGAGAAATACCTATTCTCTAATACTATCTTACCTTCTCCTACTATAAATTCCCCAATGGTATAGTTTAACGATAAAGACGAATAGTTCTGTTTGTCCAACAGTTTCAAGGGACCATTGGACCACAACGTATCTCTTGTTCCAATTTCTATGGGCCCTTTACTCTCTTACTACTCTCTCTCTCTCTCTCTCTCTCTCTCTCTCTCTCTCTCTCTCTCTCTCTCTCTCTCTCTCTCTCTCTCTCTCTATCTTTCTTACTCCTCCTTTTCGACAAATTCTTTTTTTCTATTTTTTCCTCTCGATTTTTCGCAACGAAAATTGCTACGATCGAAGGGTACAGTTAAAACGAACATAAAAAATATTTCGAACAGCTAAAATATTTCGAATGTATTATAATTTTAAGCTCGTTTTTTAAATTCCAAGAGAGAACGTAAAGGGTGATAAATATAAAATTTTATATATATGCATACATATATATATATGTATATATTACTTATGTAATTTCGAATAAAACGATAAGCAAAGCGAAATACTCTGTAGCGAATACCCTGTGAAATAGTAACACGTTTTCGACGAAACAGACGTTAAAAAGTTTCTACTACTCTCTCTCTCTCTCTCTCTCTCTCTCTCTCTCTCTCTCTCTCTCTCTCTCTCTCCTTCTTTTTTTCTCCTGTTTTATCTGCTTCTCCCATCTCAAGCTAGTTTCCGTCTGCATCTCTGCGTTTTTCGTTTACGGGTCACGATGTTACCGCAACTCTAGGAACGTAACACGATGAGAGGGTGCCACCTCCTTGACCTCCATTCGAAGCAAACGTGAAATTTCGAAAACAAGGGAAAGAATCGATCGATCCATCGCTTTTGCAAATTTCTCAATTGCGAATCTCTCTCATTGACGAACTTTTGACTTGGCCATTTCCTTTGTTATTACCGATAAAAAAAGAAACAAACGGATATATTTCAGGAAATCGAGTATTCGAATTCGATTGATACGAATGATTTTAAGAGGGAAGGGTGTTGGCTTTTGAGGGGGTTGATTTTAAGAGGGAATGGTTAGAGGAAGAAAAATAAAAATAAGAAGAAGAAGAAGAAGAAGAAGAAGAAGAAGGGTGCGTATATAGGTCGAGGAAGAAAAAAGCAAAGAAAAAAAAAAAAAAAAAAGAAAAAAAAGAAGAAAAAAGTGTAATTATCCGTTTCCTTTCGTATCATTCATTGGTAAGGGTGGTAGGTGATTAGTGCAACGCTCTTAACGTCACTCTTTTTAATGTAGGTCGAAGATATTCCTTTTCTTTTCTTTTCTTTTCTTTTCTTTTCTTCTCATCCGATTCTCGGCCCGTTTGATTTTTCTTCTTTTCTTTTCTTTTTTTCTTTCTTCTTTTTTTTTTTTTTTTCTTTTTCTTTTTCTTTTTCTTCTCTTCCCGGAATGCAACGAGATAACGAGACCAAAGAGTATTTTCTAAGATCCTTGCTAATTTTCAAAGTGTCTCGATCATGCTCCGATAAAGCTCCCTAAAGAGAAGAGAGGAAAAGAGACGAGAAAAAAAAAAAATAAAAAAAAAAGAGAGAAAGAAGGACAGAAGGTGGCGTCAAGTTTAAATCACTTGGATTAATTAGTTCATGTTTAATAATACATAGTCATTAATTGTAAACGAAAGAATCATTAAATGTAAACGTCTGTATATGTGTGCATAGTGTTTGTACGTGGGTATATTTACTTTGTGGCTTTGTGTGCGTATGTGTTCACGCATTTAATGCAATGGAAAGGACTATATTACGATCGTAAATGATGCTCTCTCTCTCTCTCTCATTCTCTCTCTCTTCTCTCTAAGAGAGAACCTGTGCCGTGCGTTCGGTCTTTCCACGTTATCTCATTCACGTCGTTACGCCTTAATTGCTTCTCCTTTGGTCTTTGCGATATCAAGAGTCTCGTTATAATGCGCTAAAGAGAAAGAGAGAGAGAGAGAGAGAGAGAGAGGAAAGGAATGGTACAATAACCTATACGCGACCAATGTTGCGATTTACGAGAACCCATAAGAGAACATAATTAACCAAAATGAATTTAATAATAGTGCGAACGTGGACTAGTTTACATGCCACAGGAATGTCTTATAATCGTCTCTATGAATCACCCATCATGAAATTCGAAGACGAAGTTTTATGATTAATTCATATAACTTTTTCTTTTTTTCCTTTTTTTTTTTTCTTTTTTTTTTTTTTTATCATTCGCTTTTCAACTATTGTTTTAATATATGTTACGATTTTTTAATTCAACAAATTATCTCGATATTAGGCTCATTTATTTATTTACTTATTTATTTATTTCTTTATTTATTCATTGATTGATTGATTGATTTATGAATTTATTTAATTTATCAATGAATTGCGCCTATCGTATAATCGTTTTTATGAATGAAGCATCTTGGAATTTCAATAATGTCTTGTGTTTAATCGATTCAATTTTTCTTTTTCATTTTATCATTCGCCAATCGATTACTATTATTTACAATTATTTATTTTGAATTTTGAATTAAAAATTTAATCGTATATATATATATATATATATATATACATATAAGTGACGGACTTATTAATTTATTTATAGGAATTAATTGGTTTAAATGTCAAGTATATATTAATAATTTGAATTTTAATCATTTGATGATAGAGCAAAATCTATTGAGGTCATCTTGGAAGAAAAAAAAAAAAATATCGAAGACAGTATTTTGAATTTAATTAAAAGATGAATAATAAAAATGTCGACTTATGAACGTAATTAAAGACACGTTATCGATAAGAAAGTAAAAAGATAATAATGAGACCCCTGAGATCTATGGATTTAAGTTGAATATTTAAATTTCTTTTGAAATAATGTTTTTATATTTTCGACGTTGTATTCTGTCGGCATAGTAATTTTCCATCTAATTTAAGAACCACGAAAGTTCTCTACCAACGAAATGAATGGTGTCAAAAGCCTCAGAGTAGCCTGACAAAGTGTAGAACAAGTCAAGCCGATGTTCAGATTCAAGGATAAGAACTACTTGTAAGATACTAATTAATAAAGTAACATAAATTGTCTAATATTTAATTACATTCTTATAAATTATGTTTTTTTATAAGACAAAAATTTGAGAAAGACAATGAAATGATACAAACGTATAATACGTAAGTTAATAAAATTATTCTCGTTAAATAATTATAATAAATATTAATTGTATCAAAGAAAATGGATTCATTTATAATAACACGAGAAAATAATTTTCATAGGAAATTTTTATGAAAATTTATATTTACATTTGATATTTACTTACAAAGAATTAAACTTACGAATTAAACTTTCTTGAGATGTTTTCTAACGTTCGTTTGAACTTTCTTAATCTAGATGGATAAGAAGGAAAGACAGAGAAGGAGAAAGAGAGAGATAGAAAGAGAGAAAGAGAAAGAGAAAGAGAAAGAGAAAGAGAAAGAGAGAGAGAGAGAGGGAGAGAGAAAAGGTATGTACGCACTCTCATGTATCTTGTCTCGGCCAGTCTCTACGAAAAGTATACTATATAAGCGTTGAGAAGCTTGCCCGCTCGTTGCTTCGGGCAACCACATATTTACTCAGTGTTCGTTCCAGTCTGAAGTCTAGTTGGAGGAAAGTCAGGGTTATGTACCTTGCAAGATTTCACCGAGTTAGATACGCTCGTAGGATATATTTTACACGATTCCTTGGGTTAATGGAACGTATAGGTATGAAAAAGAAAATGGATAAAAATTATTATTCCATAAATTAATACGATAGAATAATTTTGAATATTATTTTATTTACTTTCATTAAATTCCTATTATTTCTTTATGTAATAATTATTACGAACAGAAAGATTTTAAATTATTCCATAATCAAATTATACCGAGAGATAGTAAATAGAGATAGTAGATAGAGATATTACTTAATGGAGTTATAGTAATTGTCCAGTTTAGAATTGTCCTTATCCAATGATAAACGCCGATAGGAGTAGCGATATGTCAGCTTTAAAAGTCGAATCGCATTACACCCTTTGAATAGCAGTAATCTATAAAGCAAGGGATTCCTAAAGAAGGAAAGAAAAAGAAAGAGAGAGGGAGAGAGAGAGACACACACATACACATACACACAAAGAAAGAGAGAGAGAGAGAGAGAGAGAGAGAGAGAGAAAGAGAGAAAGAAATGAAAAGGATAGAAGAGACTCATCCTCACCGTTTTCTTATCTTCCATTCCCCCGTCTTCTAGAAAAGTTATTGCACTGGTAAGAGCATCAAGTAACTCGGCTTGAGTCTTCGCGATCAAATTCACGCGAGGAACTAATAAATTGGAAGGGAACTTCTTTGTCTGAACTCTAATTGTTCCTGACGTAACGATTCGAAATCTAAAGTAGGATCCGTCCTTAATTTAATTTCATTGTATCCGAAAGATTTCTTCCAAAGAAAGATTGAGAAAGAGAAAGAGAAAAAGAAATTGCCAAAGTATAGATTCCATTTTATTAAATAGAAATGAAAAATAAAAAAGTAAATGAATATAGCAAGTATATATATATATATATTTATATAATAAAACAAGGATGATTTTATCAGGACCATCATCATCAATATTATTATCATCAATATTAATACCAACACCAATATCATCATTAACATTAACTCACCTTCAAAGAAAAGGGATAGACTATTCCTTTAATTCATATGCAAATCCAAAAGTGGCTGTGGTACGAGCAACGAGCATTGTTCACCTTCCATAGTTCTCAGTGTCCTCTCGGGCTTGACTTACTACCCGAATTTCCGGAAAACTCTAACGGGTGTTACGTAATTGATACTCTCACCCTCTCTCGGTTCTTCTCTCATTGTCAGTAACAATGTCCTCGCACGCGTCCATGCGAACCAGTCGAGCTTCCTCTTGAAACTCTTCTCATCCAAAAGTTCTACACCCACTTTGTTGAGAGTGCAGAAAAAAAAGACAGACAGAGAGGGAGAGAGAGGGAGAGAGAGGGAGAGAGAGAGAGAGAGAGAAGAGAAAAGAAAAGAGAAAGACACTCATCAAGGGGAAGCTAAGTCTAATGTGAGGTGAAAAGAGAACGACTGCCTTTATCCTTGTCAGCCCTTCTCACGTATATCCAACCCTTCTTTTGCAAGGTTTAATGGCCCTCCGGTCTTCTTTCAAACAAGCTTCCTGGACTACTCCTAGACGGGATGTCGGAAAACCTAACCTTCGCTATAAATGCTGAAAGCAACTCGAAAAGTCGACGATTTGTCGATCCCACAATGTTTTCCCTTTTCCCTCTCTCTCTCTCTCTCTCTCTCTCTCTCTCTCTCTCCCTGTCTCTCTCTTTCTCCTTTTCACATTTTTTTTTCTATGATAGCTTCGTTAATTTTATTTATTAATTTTATTTATTAAGTTTTATCCCATAGCATTCGTTCCGTTTTGCGTAAAATTGTTTTAAGAAAAGAAAAAAGAAAAGAAAAGAGAAGAAAATCATGTTGCGCGAGAAAAATTCTAAGAAGCTTTTCTTTTATTCCGATGAAAAAGAAAGTTAAGATTATTAATTAAATATAAATCTTTTTTGTATTATAAATTATTTTCTTAATATGTTTCCCATTTTATTTTATTCTTTTTTTTTTTTTTACCTTTTCCCTTTTTTTTTTTTCCCCAACGACATAATTTAATATCATATCACGTATTCGAATACTTTACATAAGTTGACAATATTTAAAACTATAGATCAATTTTATACTATCATTGTATCTCGTTTGATATTCGATCAACAAAATAGATCATTATCGTTGACAATGATTCATCTATTGATATAAATTTATTCATTTCTCTTTATCTTCTTTAATTCATAACTCTCATTTTCGTTATGACGAATCATTCGAATTTATTCAATTTTCCTTTCAATAGTGAATTAAAATAAGATTGAATATGTCTCTTTCTTCGACGATAAGTTTCATCAGAAAGAAAGAGAGAGAGAGAAAGAGAGTGAGAGAGTGAGAGAGAGAGAGAGAGAGAGATAATCATGCATAATGATAAAGCTGAAGTACCATTTCAAAGAGTATTCTTACTTTATGCTTAAATATACGGAAGTTGGAATTAACGAGTGAACGAAGTAACAGATGAATAATGGAACCTACGACTGTGAAAGTTCATTCTAAGCTCTGTTTTCTCTGGCGCATTAACAATTACATAAAGTTGTACCAGATCCGTGCATGCTCGTTAAATCTTCCCACTTCCCCTTACCCATTGTTCGAACTTTCATCGTTGAATTACCTCCATGACACGGCTGTGCGGCATCGATTGAGAAACATTGCCAAATTCGAACTAAGACATTAATTAGACAAGTTACAAGCCGTGCTGGTAACGATCCTTGATTGTAACTACGAACCCAACCATGATCGTAGAACTTTGACGTCAATTTTACTTGGAGCACGCGAATACATCGATATCGAGATGAAAAGAATAAACAAAAAAATATATATATACACAAATAAACACGCACACATACACAAGCACACATATACAGATGTATATATATATATATATGTATTTATTTTTTATTTTTGAGAAATGATTTTTGTTATATATCGTCGATTTTACAGATAGAGAATACAATTGTTTTAATAAAAATAAATAGAGAAAAGAAAAAAAAAGAAAAAAAAAAAGAAAAAAAAGAAAATAAAAAAAAAAAAATAAAAATAAAAATGACACGAAAAAATATCCGCGTGGGACCAATCGAACGAACTTTCGAATTCGAAAGAATTGTTTATTCCTTTTTATCTTTTCTTTCTTTCATTTTTCATTTTTTTTCCGTTTCGTTCTTTTGCTTTTTTTTTTCTCTTTTTTTTTCCTTTTTTGTTTCGTTTTTTCTTCAATCGTTCGAAATATTGCGATACGAGATTAAACCCTTTTTTTTTTTTTTCTTTTTCTTTTTTCTTTTGCAGAAATATTCATGCGAATAAATCTCTTACAACGGGCCATATCAAAATGATATCTCGCTGACATATTTACGATATAAGGATCGATCGTAATCGTTCTCTCACGATGTATGGTGTTATCTACCAGCGTATATCGGCGTACTTTCAATAACCTCATCGAGTGAAGTGACAAATGTTGTCGTCCGGTGTTACCATGTGATATAGAACATTGGAATATAACGAGAAAGTTAAAACTAATAGCCATAATTTCGATCGATCGTAACGAAACAACTAAATTATAGTTATTTCGTTATTACTAATGAATTTGTTAACAAGCAATGTCGAAATTTTATAATATTTTAAATATTAATATGAATGACATTATTATTACAAATATATATATGTATATATATATATATATATATATATATATATATATATTTATTAATAAATTCTAGTATCGTTTAATATCTCTTAATATCAATAAAATACTAAATCATATTAGATGATTTATTAATTGTTAGACACATTACATTGTAAAAATGTTGACATTATTTATTTATTTATTAGCCAAATCAATCCTTACGATTTTAATGTTAAATAGATAGATGATATATTTAGATGACAACAACTCGACACTTGCATGTCTCTACTTTAAGTCTACAAGAAACCCCATCTACGAGAGATTAAATGTATTCTAATTAGATCTTTGTGTATCGTAAGGATTTACGGAGAAGCTCTTCTGCAACAACGAAAGGGAAGAGAATTTAACCTTCGTTCGGATAATCTTACGAATAACTTTGATCAACAATCATTTTCAAATGTTTAGCACTATGTCCTGATTATATTTATCTTTGAACAAGAAAACAAATTTAACTTCAATCGCTTTCGTATATGTATGTGAAATTTATATATATATATATATATATATATACATATCTATGTACTTTGTTGCTAAAATGGATTCAAACTTATATATATATATATATCTATATACATCGTAGTCGAACATTTTGTCAAGTAAAATCCTCATATGTGAGATATACGATGATACGAATATTATATTAAAGAGGATGGGGGATGGATGAGGTAAGACGAAGAAAGGGAAGGAGTATTTTAACCTTTTATCATTATATTTTGTTTTATGTATCCATGATCCATTCAAATGTGAGAACATTGTAAATATGTTTCTCGCCGGGGGGAGTATGACGCTTGAAGGATGGTACATTTCTATTTTATTCCTCTCGACGTCTCACGAATTTTTCAACTTCCATCAAAGCTGTGTTATACTCTTTGACAAATACTCCAACATACATATATATATATATATATATATATATATGTACAATATATACGTACATACATACATTCGTATATTCCCTTTTACCTACGTTTGTATCTATATATCTCAAACGTTTATACTTTCTCTTTGGAAGATGCAACCGCGAAAAATTGTAACATAACGCGACGACATTTTGCTTCGAGCAGTTCAACGCGAACTATCGTGTTACAAATATCTCAAGCATCATCATCCTTTCTTCCTTTTTCATCCTTTTTTTCAATGTTTTGTTTATGTTCTTTCATTTGCTTTTTAATTTTTCGTTTATTTCTTCTTCTTCTTCTTCTTCTTTTTTTCTTTTTCTTTTTTTTTTTTTTTAAATCCTTTTTTTTTCTCTCCCTTTTTTTTGACCTCTCGTTTTCTTTTTGCCCTTTAATTTCATTACAAAACAAACGATCCTTAAATTTATTTATTTATTTATCAATAGTAACAAGTTAGGTTTGTACCACTCATCTAATCAATTTCAAATCGATCGAGTTCAATGTCTACGAGTTAGTATAGTTTTCATTAAGTTTCATCGATTCGATGGAATCGTTAACGAATTTATCGTACAATAGAGCTCCGAGTAAGTTGGCAAGCTTGCGGGGTTCGTTGTTGCTAATAAAATTACGAATTACAAACACGATATAACGGAGTTTGCCGTACGCAAGATCAAAATCTCACGGTGCCACGATGGCCATTGATTTTCATCGATGCCATAGGATAAATGAATTATTAACATTACGCGATAAATTCTTTGAACGTAGTCCACATCGTAAATATACATAATTTTTCGTGTAAATTTTATAAACAATGATCAAACGTCATACGATAACGACGTGACGTTTTTTTCTGTTTCTTTTTTTTTTTTCTTTTCTTTTCTTTTCTTTTTAATACTCCACGCATTCATAAGTTACATTTATCTTTGCATTTTTTTTAACTTAGGTATCAATTATTCGACATTTTAATATCCGAAAACGTTATCGTAATAAAAATCTCGTATAATACTATTACGAATGAAATAATATCTCGTTGTTTAGTTTTGTTATTTATTTATTTATTTTTTATTATTATTATTATTATTATTGTTAAAAATAAAACAACAGATAAAACGAATAATAAATAAATCGACGAACAAAAATGAAATTGTAATTAAAACTTCTTGTTTTCCCACCCTCTCTCCCGCCCCTCGTTATTTAATATGTCAAAGGAAAAACGTGGGAAGAACAAATAAAGTTCTTTAATTATAGCAAAATATTATATCTATTATTTAATTTTGCGACGAATTTATGTATTTCCATCGATCGTCGAATTTTCTACGAATGAAAATTTTAGTTTTTCCTCCTTCATCATCCAACCCCCAAACCCCCTTACCTCGCCTCGCCTCGCCACCCTCCTTACTTACAACACCAGACTTATCTTTGTGTCGTAAAAATAAACTTTTAATAAAGCAAAGACAAGAAATGATAATATTTCATGAATATTCTTTTCTCGATGTCAGCATTAAAATCTATGTATATATATGTATCTATATATATATATATATATATATATATATATACATATATACGTACATATGTACATACAATATATCGTTATATCTAACTCTACAAATGTAACGTTCCACGTAGTAGCAAATTCGATGTGTATCCCTTCGGGGGTTTTTCTTATGGAGGGAAACACCGTAAAACCAAGGACACAGTGACAGTAACGAAAAGAATACATATATATATATATATATATATATATATATATATATATATATATATATATATATAGAAAGTATTTCCCTAGTAGCATTCGTCGTAGAGGACGACATAGAGAGTTTCTTGTAATTTGATTCCTCAGCATGGAAAATAAATTGAGCAAAAAGGAGTGAGCACAGCTTCTTCCTATGCTATCCTTAAGAGGCTTCTCGGGCTTCACTGAGCGAAGCAGAAAGAAGATTGTTACCGATTATTTCTCTCTCTTTCTCTATCTCTCTATCTATCTTTTTCTCTCTCTTTTTCTCTCTCTTACACTCTCTGTCTCTTTTTTATCTTTCCCTGTTTCTTTCTCACTCTCTCTCTCTCTCTCTCTCTCTCTCTCTTTCTTTCACCCTATTTTTATATGTATGTGTGAGTGTCTCTTTATCTCTTTTTATTTCTTATTCCTATTTCTCTCTCTCTCTCTCTCTCTCTTTTTTATTTTTTATTTCTTTCTCTGTCGAAAAAAAAGTCGACTCACTTCTCTCATCCGGAGACGATGAACGAAAAAAACCGGGCGAGAGGGGACGGGGGCGAGGGGTAAGGCTTACGAAGAAGAATCGTAAGAGAGGAGTATTCGTACGTGCCAACGTTAGAGGGTGAATTTCCACCAAAAGGGATGCTCGTTTCGATATGGAGAAGTAAATCTATGTTAAATTTACATAAGGTGAGCTTAAAACGATGCCATAAGGATAAAGGAAAGTAGGAAGGGTGGAAGGGTAGGGGGAAATAAATGTTGATCGATCTATTATATGGATGACATTATTTTTACTATTACTTTATTCCGTTCATTCTTATAATAATGATCTGTGCTTTATAGAAATAGTCTATGATGATATATATATATATTTTTTTTTCTTTTTTTTTTTTTTTTCATTTTTTTATTAATAATCAAAAACAATAAAATTCTTTAGTAATTGTATTCGCTCTGTATATCATTCCTCGTAGATTTCATGATCTATTTATATATTTAAATACACATTAAATATACGATCAGCTGATTTGACAATTTCAATCTATTTTTGTCAATTAAGAGTAGATTATTATTATACATCGTAATACTTATATATATATATATATATATATATATATATATATATATAAAACTTAAAACTAACAACTATAAGACAAGATTGATAAGACAAGATTGATAAGACAAGATTGATTTAATGATATAATTTAAGACTGACACCTTTTAATCGTACATTATACATTATCCAGACAAAAAAAAGAAAAAAAAAACAAAACAAAACAAGTGTAAGAAACTATTGAAGAATTAGTAAGAAAAGATTTCATTGTTTCACTTGAAGAAAAAAAGGAAAAAAAAGAAAAAATAAATAAATAAAATGACAATTATTTCGATTATAATTAAAACCCTTATGTCATCTTTTGAGTCATTTGACATAACAATGCGAACTTTATATTTTTATCTAAAAAAATTTATTATCATATTTTTCGTAATATTACTTACGTAAATATATTTACGTTAAAGCTAAATATCAAATAAATCTCTCTCAAATAAATCTATTATATTATCCATCTCGATAAATCAATGTTAAACGTTAAATGTGAATTGAATAAAAGCCGGAAGAAATCGAGGGTAAATCTAAGTAGGAGCAAGTCACTCGACTTTTTAAATCGTACTAGAACGTTTTCTTCTTTACTTTTGTTTACCGTACCGAAAAGAAAACGATGGAGAGAATTCGTCGAGTAGAAAGAAAGTTCGCATTCTTAGGTACCTTTTATATATATGTTATATATATATATATATATATATATATATATATATATATATATATATATATATTTATAAAGATTGTAGGAGGTTTTACTTTGCGTCTCTCTTAAACACGCTATGTGAAACAAAAGCAAATCTATAAACTAATATTTACTCCGGGTGCATTTCGTTTGTATTCATCGAGAATGCACATAAAGGTTAATCTCCATCGGCTCGCAGGGTGCAAGCGTTCTGGTTCGTGTAAATAGTACATACAAAATTTGCATATATCTTTCAATGTAAACAGACCAACCACGTCACACATCGCCTTTACACACACACACACACATATATATATATATATATATATATATATATATATATATGTATATATCAGTGAAAACGATTTCCACCAATGTGGTTCTACGTTTTATCGATTACCTAGTCGATTCTACTAACCCCCTCCTCCAAACCCCTTACCCACCCCTCTCCATCCCGCCGTCCTCATCGTTCTTACGTTTTATTCTTTCTTATCGTACCGATTCGATTAATTATATTATTCCTTTTTTTGCTTTTTATTTCTTTCCTTTTATTTCCCTTCGTTTTTCCTTTCTTCATATTTCAACTCCTTCAATTTCCATAATAAAAGACGATAATATTGATGGATATTTTCATTGGTATTTAATTTTTTGCTTCTCTTCCTTTTTTTCTCTTAAATCGAGAAAAAGAGAAAGAGAGAGAGAGAGAGAGAGAGAGAGAGAGAGAGAGAGACGTCGATCATTGATATTTTCTTTGATCTTTCAACAAATTTTATTCTCGAAGACTCTAACGTTTACGTATTCAACAAGCCCGAAGAATTGTACTTCATAGAGTGATATATTCGAGCTTCATTTAAATCTCATTTCTCTTTGTCAGCTTTCTTCTCAATAACTCTTCCAACGATGCTCGTGCAAGAAAGAAAGAGAGATAGAGAAAGAGAGTAAAGTGTATAACTGTTACGTGTGAAGATGGAAATTCACAGATTTCATAGATTTTTGACACAGTAAAAATTTGGGTCAGAAAGATACGCGAGTTATAATTTTGAAGTTCTAAAAGCACTATACGTTTATGAATTTTAACGTAAAATATACTTTTAAAAATGAAAGTTCTTTTTATGTTTGATATATAAAAGCAGGGTGAAAAAAAAAAAAAAAAAAAAAAAAAAAAAAAAAAAAAAGGAAAAAAAAGAAAGCTTAAACGCTAGGATAAGCGAAGTATTAGGTCTACCGGAAAGAAATTATTTCGACGTGAAAAACCTTTTTTTCCTTTTCCTTCTTTTTTTCTTTTTATCTTTTATTTTTTTTTTTTTTTTTTTTTTTTTTCAATGAATCGCATAGAACTTACATTTTGGTAGAGCTAACTTCTAATTTCTAGCATCATTTGAAACGACGTTTACTTTTGCCCTATGCAAATTGTATTTAACAAAAAATTATATAATTTTCATTATGATCCTGTTAAAACCCATTAAAAGCAATTTAATATGACACTTCCAAATATTAACGATCTCTTATTAACATTAATGAGAAATTTATCGTTCAATTCAATTATTCAATTTGACAATTTTTCGTTCTTCATGGACATTAATATCAACGAAAAGATTTATTACCATTATCCATTAAGACATTGGTCATTAATAAAAGTAATAAATTTTTCTTAAAAAAAAGAAAGATATAAAATTACTTTTATTTACAAAAAGAAAACAAAAAAAAAGGAAAAATTAACGCATTAAACAAACTTTATTAATTGATTAAACTTTAAAATAAATTTGATCAATTATTAACTTTATAATTTAATTAGAGAATAAAATGAATATAATATTCTATTGGATCTAATAAATCGTGAAAGATACGAGATAGGTGATAATTTTTTATTCTCCTAAATAAAAATCTTATTCAACGAAAAATTATATAATCTATCTCGTATGGTATGTGGAAAATCGGTTTAACGCGATACTTACGAAAATATCACACACACACACACACATATATATATATATATATACCCATGTATTAACACCTTATTCAGGAATAGTTATCTTTGTCGTTGGAAAGCTAACAGATATGGCAATAATCGTAGATTACTTGCGAGGACATCCCACGCTTATGGCCAAATGTCTGTTAGTAGTAAGATAGATAAAAACGTAAATTTCCAACGTATAAATTCGTTTTATTATTTCCGGTAAAATACAAAGAGAATCTCTAGGAAAGTTTATTTCAAAATTGTTCCAGTTACCAAGTGGAGAAAGTCGCACTATAATACAAGCAAGCTTTTGGTACGAAAACCAAGAATATCGTTTTGCTTCCAGATGTTACAGAAATTCGTTAAGCGTCGTTTAATTAAGCCCGAAGTCGGAGAGTTTAAGAACGTTTAAGTAGACATCAAGCTGGTACGGCCCAGTTCTCGCTTTATAATTCATTTTACGTCATTAAAACTGAACTGCGGGATCGAATGAGGAACATTGTTTCTCCGATAATGCGAGAGAATGAGAGAGAAACTGAGAGAGAGAGAGAGAGAGAGAGAGAGAGATACATATCTAATTATGAAAAAATAATTCGATCAATTAGTCGCGACTAATTCGATATTGAGATAGTTAATTGATCGTTGAGAGTTTAGATTCGAAATACATAGACATTAACAGTTACAATCCTTAGATAAGTAAGTACATACGTATCTATGTACGTACATATACATACCTATATATATATATATATATACATACACACACATTCATATACATATATATATATATATATATACGTATATATATGTATGTACGAATGTATTTCGAGTTATCCCACGAAAGCACCTGTCTATTCGTAGCTTCGGCCATGAACCAGAGCTACTCCATTCTGGATAATATTTCGAGAATGGTGCTCGAGAAGTCCGTATTCGCGAAGTTCGAGAACGAAGGGTGGAAGGGAAGAAGGAGGAAGGAAGGAAGGAAGGAAGGAATGTAAGTAAGTAGGAAGGAAGGAAGGAAGGAAGGAAGATGAAGGAAGAGGAAGAGAAATAAAAGATATATAGATAGGTAGGTAGGTATGTAGGTAGGTAGGTTGGTAGGTAGGTAGATAGGCAGATAGATATATAGGTAGGTAGAGATAGAAGTGGATAGTGAAAGAGGAAGAGGGAATAGCCAGAGGGGTTCCTCGAGGAAGAGCACTCGAAATCGAGTTTTCCGATGGCATTGCCACCAGAGAAACTGGTGAAACCTGGCAAAACCGAGGTCAAGATATAGAAGTCATTCTCTCTCTCTCTCTCTCTCTCTCTCTCTTTCTTTCTCTCTCTCTCTTTTTTCTCTTTTTCTCGCTCATTCGTCGTCGAATTTCAGCTTTTCCAGGACAAAATCTACGGTGGAAAATGTAGTTCGTTTGAATCAGTAGTAACGAAAAGATTTTGGTATTAACTTCTTAGGAAACCTAGGAGAGATAGAGAGAGAGAGAGAGAGAGAGAAAGAGAGAGAGTATCAACTCGTAGTCCAGTTATATAACCAAAAAGGCTGAACAAATCCATAGTTACTAGGCTCCAGGAAAAGAGGAAGTATCCGATAATCCGCATGAATAAGGGAAAGACGCGACTTTGAGTTCGACTATTGCTACTACTGCTACTATTACTGCTACTACAACTACTCTCAACTACCAATCCGTTTTCTCTGGATATCCAAAGGAATAATGGAATCGAAAGTAAAGTCGAAAGCGAAGTGTTCTACTCTCTGCTCTCGATTATATCCTTTCGACGGCCTGTTGACCCAACCGTGGAACCGAGTGTTGAGCTTTCCCGAGATGTTGCATTCTGTGAATCAAAATACAGGGATAGATAGATACTAAGGAGAGATAAAGAGAGAGAGAGAGAGAGAGAGAGAAATAGAAAAAGAGAATAGTTCAGTGATAGTGAAAAAGAATCTCTAGAATTTCTACTATATTTGCTAAATCAAGAGATGTCTGTCTTCCTTTCTCTCTCTTTCTTTATATATTTATGTATTTGTATGTGTGTGTGCGTGTGTGTGTGTGTGTGTATGTTAAAGTTTCAATAACGCGTTTAATCGTCCACTAGATATTTATTAGAATTTTATTATTATTTTTCTTCCCCCTTCTTTTCTTTTATTATTAACTTTTTTTTCTTTTCTATTTTTTTTTTTTTCTTTTTTTTTTTTTTTTTTGATAGTTTCCTTTTCGTAAGATCACATCTCCTAACGAAATTAAAGGAAATAAAGTTAAGAGAAAATGTCGTAAGGAAAAATTTCCCATTCAATCTCTGTCTCTCTTATCCATTTGTTCTCAAAAGAGTCCTCGTGTATTTTTCTCGATAATCGTTGAAAATTTCCTTTTCTCGTAGGGAGCTTCAACATTTGCATGCGAAAACGCGCCAACGACGTTCCTACATAGGACCGTTCGTCGTCTTATGGACTTTCCAAAGTCGAATCTTCAATCTTGTCCCAGGACGATGTTTGTCGGTATACTTTAAAGTCCGCGAAACTTTCGAAGCGATGACAACGGAAAGGTTTTAACTTTCCGACCGCGGAGTATGCAATAAAGGTAGCCAGCAAAAAAAAAACAAAAAAACAAAAAAAAATATTGAAGAAGAAGAAGAAGAAGAAGAAGAAGAAGAGGAGGAGGAGGAGAAGGAGGACGAAGACGAAGAAGAAGAAGAAAAAGAAGAAAAAGTAAAAGGAGGGTAAGAGTAAAGAAGAAATAAGAAGACACTCAAGGAAATTGCACATTTTAAATCTATAGTTTTTGCTATTGCATTCTTTGTCCTTCTTCTTCTTATTTATTTTCTTTTTTTTTTCTCTCTCTCTCTCTCTCTCTCTCTTTTGTTTTCATTTTTTTCAGTTTCTTTTCTCCTTTCCTCTTTTTCTTTTTCTTTTTTTTTTTTTTTTTCTCCTCTTTTCTTTTATCTTCGGCGAGTCGCGCGAACCGCAAACATCGATGTGTTCGTATAAAAGGAGAGCGATAAATTCGCATTAAGAACGTTAGAAAACAGGCGATACGAATTGAACAGAGAGTTTCATCGAATAAAGTTGTATCAATATAAGTTCGATAAGAAATTCTACGAAAAGAAGGAAAGATTTTAAGATGGCGTTAATCGATAAACTCGTTTGTCCTATTTCTCTATGAACTTTTTTCATCCTTTTCGTTTCTTTTTCTTTTTTCCTTTTTTTCTTTTTCTATTCATCAATATCGCGCAACGTTAATGTTCTATATCGTAAAATATATATATATATATATATATATATATATGTATTATAAATAATTATAAACTTGGATATTAAACTTTGGTTAGAGTAGATCATTAATTAATTCAGATTGAAGTAGTACTTAGAAATGCAATTTCGATTATCTCAAAGTAAGATAACTTAGAAATTTTGAAATTTTAACATAGACCAAAGTACATAGAATATATAATGGAGATAGTCGAAAATTATTAATAATACCTTTATAACTTGTAGTAACCATTGTTGTTTGAAAATCAAAAGATGCAATTAGATATTAATTGAAGGAATATTTAATCCTTCATAAACATCCTTATTTACATACATTTTATTAATACAAATATTTTCCCTTTGGATTTTGATACGTTCCTTTGTTTCTTTCTTTGTTTATTATTTTTCTTTTTTCTTTTTTTCCTTTTTTTTTCTTTCTTTCTTTAATAACCATTCATTTTTTGTCTTACATGAAAAATCATTCCTGTGCATTGGCTAAGTGCAAGAGACATAAACATATTCACGTTTGCATTATTAATTTCTTTATTATATGATTATAAATAAAAATATAAATCGAATGGATGTTACATTTCATTGAAGGATATTATATCACGTGATAATAAATGCATGATTGAAAATGCAAAATAACAATTCGATAGTTCGTAATAATAATTTTATTTAAATGAACATTTTGCGACATTCGATAGAAGTTACTCCTTTCGGGCGAATTATTTTCTTACGAAATAATGAAAAAAAAAGAAAAAAAAAAAAGAAAAGAAAAGAGAAAAGAGAAAAAGAAAAGAGAAAAAAATAAACCAAGAAGAAAAATTGTATCGAAAGAATAACTGTGAAAATGATAAACCATCGGTACTTTTCTACGTCTTGTAAGAATGTTATTGTCACGATTTAAGTAACGGGAAAAGCGTAACAACATCGTCGTATTTACGCTACCTACCAAGAAGACAAAAGAAGAGTAAAACCTTAGTGGCATTGTTAGGCGTTGTACTTGCTCGTCTCGTTACTTTCCTTTGAAAATGGAAAGAAGAAGAAGAAGAAAATTGTTGTGGTGGTAGACGATAACGTTGGTAGTGATGTCAAGGAATGGCCTTGGGCGTGTCCTTAATTCATCTTGATCACTTAACGCGCTTCTCTATCTTTCTTTCTCTTTGTCCCTTTCTTATTGTATCCTTGTTTTATTTTTTTTTCTTTCTCTCTTTCTATTCTTACTTTACTTTTCTCTCTCTCTCTCTCTTTTCTTTCTTTTATCATTCCCTTTTTTCTACTATCATCTCGTCTCTCTCTCTCTTTCTCTCTCTCTTTTTCTTTCATTCGCCTTCTTTTTCTTTTACTACGGGCCATTTAACTCGGTTTCCCAGTTAATGTCGGATACACCAGCGTCATGGCGCGTTCACTGTACCTCGTCGATATCAGGATACAAGGAACCGTTTTATCCGTTAATGGAGCAACATCGCTTTTTCCACGATCAAGAAGAGGAATAGACGAGCAAAGAGAAGGAAGGAAT
>NC_062210.1:1620000-1622500 GCF_912470025.1 Vespa velutina
ACGATCGTTAACGAAATAAAATATATTCTCTATGTACCGGCACGCATTTTGACGATTTAAATCTATGTACGTACATATGTATATACGTATGTATATACGTATGTGTATGTATATATACAAGTACCATAGAGGTGAAAACTACGAGAACCGACGTATCGCGTAAAGTTGTCGGGACGCCACGTTGAAACGTGGATGTTGAACGTATTTGTTGGTCCGAAACGAGAGACCCAATGCAAATTGCTTTGACGCGAATGCGATTTATCTTTCTATTCGCTAGTTTTTCGAGTGGTTCTATATCTATGCATAAAGTACATATATATATATATTTACATATATACCCACGCGTACACACACACACATACATATATGTATATATGTATGTATGTATGTATATGTAATTTGAAAGAGTTTCCACTTTGTTTGAAGGAAATGTTCACCAATCGGATAAAATGTCTTTTAAGAACTGAAAAGAGTAAGAGAAGCTTCCTACTAACTTTATCGAACGATTTGGAACGTTTCAAGAGTTTGGATAGTAGCCAATGTTAAGAGACAAAGATACAGGATGAGAGAGAGAGATAGAGAGAGAGTGATAAGGGGTGGGGAAGGGAAAGAGTGGGAGAAATTAGTGAAAAATTTACGAGGTGTTAAAGGAATAAGATATATGTTATTCGTTAAAGCCACCGTCTATATTTCGAAATCTTCATGATAGCTTGGCTTTGAAAACGAAAATCAAATATCTCTATTCGATTTCAATTTCACGCTTTTCGTTATCCAGAAATAGTACCGAGCTTGATAATCCGACCATTTTAGCGGCTTATACGAATCATCTCCTGTGGATTGCAGTTACGCTAGTTCCATTCTGTAGATTATTACGAAATCGGACATGCAATACATGTGCAAGCATACGTCTATATCATAATGGGATAGCAATAACCTACGAGTACAGAACCATATTGGATAATTAATTATAGCGATCGTCTAAGAGCTATCAAGTGCCATTTACAATAAGCCTTTATACGACTAATGTATATTATTATCTTTCCTTGATTATCGAGCAAATTAAAATATAATAAATTATTTTATAGATATTAAAAATTTTTTGATAATTTTTCTTTATATAAAATATATATATATATATGTATGTATAGGTTCGTGTAACTTTAATGTCATATTTCATATTCATAATTATATTTTTACAGTTTTAATTCGTTTTATCGTTAAACATTTCAATTTGTTCTTTATATATTGGTTGTTTATTTATTTATTTATTTATTTATTTTTTTTTTTTGTTAATATAAATCATATATTCATTAGCATATAGTATTATTATATTAGTATAAGCGATATTATAATATATTATAACTTTCGTATTGTATATAATTTTAATAAGAATTGTTTTATATAGGATACTTTAATCGTAATGCACCGTAATATATTTTTCTAATTTGTTTCTCCCAGTCAAAGGGAAAAAAACTTAGATCTGATTTTTTTTTTTTCCTTCTTCTTTACTTTTGTTGTCTTCCATAACATACTCGCACAAATATTATATTATTAAATATAACAAATGATACGGAATATTTCCATGACCAAACGTGTACATACACGTACACTGATACGAGATTTAACTCTCTATGCGCAATATAATTTATTTTCCTAGTTTCCTAATTTATTTTCGACCAACTTTTCCTCCAAATATTTTCTCTGACTGACTGTACATTTAGATTTTGACATGAAACTTTACATTTTGCACCATAATTTATTTTCCTAGTTTGTTCCTCGGGCCAACTCTGATCCTCATTCTTTTTTGTTCTCTCTCTCTCTCTCTCTTTTTTCTTTTTTTCCTTTTTCTTTTTTTTCTTTTTTTTTTTTGCCTTTTTGATATCCCACGTACATACGAGTACGCAATACGCATATATTTATGAAATAATTTTTAAATAAAAACGGTTCCTTCTCTTTACTTTTATCGAATTCGTTTATTCTTTGAAGCAATCTTTTATTTAAAAAAAGAAAAGAGAAAAAAAAAAGAAGAAAAGAAAGAAAGAAAGAAAGACAGACAAATCGTCTGAAATTAAATTAATCATATTAATCGAATAAATTAATATTAATATCAATAAAAAATATTATCAAAAAGTAATATATCATCGTAATCGTTAATAAGAGTTCATAATAATAAAATGAAAAACTTAAAGATAGAAAAGATAATATATTTATATAATATAAACGTTGATTAATACTTTATTAAAAGTATATAAGGAAAACTTAAAATCATGAATTATGTGGGATAAAATATCAATCGTGACGTCGATTAGCTGAATTAGCGAGTTTCGGAGAAGTGCAGACAGGCAGGGTACCAGTCGATCGGTTGTGGTCTTTGTGGTGAGCCGGAAGAGCATCGATGTTTGCACCCTTTCCCCCTCTCTCTCTTTCTCTTTCCCTTTCGCTTTCTCTCTTTCTCTCTCTCTCTCTCTCTCTCTTTCTCTTTCGCACTCCCTCTTACACC
>NC_062210.1:1627500-1687500 GCF_912470025.1 Vespa velutina
CATGATTCTTTTCATCGAAATCTTACGATAAACGAAATTAGATAGACCAAAATTAGATTTTTCTTTCTTCTTAATAAAACGTACAAAAAATTTTGTACTTATCGTACAATCCATTCTTTTCTTTCTTTTTTCTTTTTCTTTGTTATTTTTTTTTTTTTTTTTTTTTATTACCGACAAACAAATTATCGTTTAATAATCTCAAATGACATGTACACGTGAAAATCGTAATGTTTATTATTAAAAATCGAATTATTTTTTTTTAATAATTATGTATATATATATGTATATGTAGAATAGATTTCGTTTTTAAATTATATGAAAAGTATTCGTGAAGTCAGGAATTTGTAAAATGTAAAATTAAAAAT
Source organism: Vespa velutina (assembly GCF_912470025.1). Taxonomy (NCBI): domain Eukaryota; kingdom Metazoa; phylum Arthropoda; class Insecta; order Hymenoptera; family Vespidae; genus Vespa; species Vespa velutina. The sequence goes on from NC_062210.1 coordinate 1,627,866, forward strand.
ATTTAATGAATAAAATTAAAAAATAAATTGATCCCTGTATGTGGAGAGATTAATTTTCAATTTCGTTCTTTTTTTTTTTCTTCCTTTTCTCTTTTTCTTTTTTTCTTTTTTTTTTTCTTCCTTTTTACTATCTATTAAACGAAGGATAAATATTAATTTTTATATTATTAACAAAAAATTTCTCGAATTCAGTAGTACGTTATTTCTAAAGGATATGTTGAAAGTTAATTAATTATCCCGTTCTCAAAAATAAACATATTTTTTTTTTGCTTTTCCCTTTTTTTTTCTTCTCTCTCTCTCTCTCTCTCTCTCTCTCTCTCTTTCCTTCCTGTTCGAAAGATTAAACGAATGATAAATATCTCGTTTGAAATAATTTTCTTCCTAAAAAAGAAGAAAGAAAAAAAAGAAAAAAAAAAGAAAAGAAAAAAAAAACAAAAAGAAAAGAAAAAAATTCATTTTAAAATCCTCTACATCTGGATAATAAAACTGTGAAATATTTTTTACGATAAAAATAAAAGATATTACAACATTATTAAAAGCGCGACGATTTTGCGCATCCTTAGATAGTTTAACGCGCGTTCGTATTCCCGGAGGGTGTTAAACGTTAAGTCGTTCTTAACGGTTCTGCTGAAGCAGCTTCTCTTTTTTTTTTTTTTTTTTTTTACTTCTTTTTCTCTCTTTTTTCCTTTTCCTTTTTCTTCTTCCTCCTCTTTTTCACTTTTATAAATTTTCCGACGAGCTCCTCGGTGACTACGTTGGTGACTTTAACGGCTTTGTCGATGCGAGAAGGTACCTTACTATGTACACATACTCGTCAACGTGAAAAATTACAATTTACTTCTCGTAGAATTATATCAGTTCTATTATATATATATATATATATATATATATATATATATATATATATATAAAGATATATATAAATATATATATAAAACGTCAAGGATCGTCGAAGGTAGAAAAGTTTCTTTGAAAATTATTAGACGATAATATATTTAAATAAAATCGATCGTTTACGATTTCTTCTTGAGAAGAAGAAGAAGAAGAAGAAGAAGAAGAAGAAGAAGAAGAAAAAGAAAACAAGGGGATAAAAAAAAGAGAATAAATAAAGATATAAGTTTCTTGATCGTTCCTGATTTATATAAAACGATTAGTTCATGTTTATTCACATTGGAGCTATTCTAAAATAATATCGATAAAAGAAACAAGTGGAAGATAGCTCTAAAGAGAAAAGATCTTTCTCGGGATCTTTCGATAAATCGAATCCTTTTTTCTTTGAGATGATGAGGGTCGTTAAAGTCGATAAAAATCTTACTCCGATCTGATGACAACTAAAAGCTTTACTCTTTCCTTTCTTCTTATCTTATTCACCCTCGCGTCTATGTTAACATTCTTTTCCGATCGACGATTTTTTTTTTCTTTTCTTTTCTTTCTTTCTTTCTTTCTTTCTTCTTCTGCTTCTTTTCATTTATATATATATATATATATATATATATATATATATATATATATATATACTCGATGAATTAATCGTAATATAAAATTTTTGATACCACGAGTCACATCTAATATTAAAAATAACATTGACATTGTAACATAGATTACTCTTATCGACTTTATTTTCATTTCATCTAATATTTTTTTTTTTTATTCATTTTCTCCGAGACAAAATAATTTTATAACAAAATATTGATCTTTTTTCCTTTCCTTTCCTTTCTTTTATTTTTTTTTTTTTTTTTTTTTTTTTTTTTTTTTTTTTTAAGAAAAAGAAGAAGAATATGAAACTGTTGATTAGTATATTATAATTATTGGGTTACTTATATGAAGATATTAAGTTATTAATATATTAATATATTATATACAATTTATTAATATATTAATTATATAATATATATATATATATATATATATATATATATATATATAAAGAAACGTTGAAATCTTATTGATCGGTTCTGTTAAATGTACATATATATAAATTTATATACATACATTTATATATATATATATATATATATATATATATATATATATATATATATATATAAAGGAGGTTGTTTATAAAACACACATACACACAGAGAGAGAATATTTGAATATATGTAATCATAGTCATTGAAGTCGGTGGTTCGCGAATGTTTCAGTTAATCCGTGCGATGGTGCGTTTCAGTAAGATAAAATTGTGAAATGTTGGGTTAAAATAAACGAACTCGTTTCATATTTGCTTTGATAATCGAAAAATTTTTTTTATGCATAAACCAGCGAGCTCGATTTCTAATAATTTTTTTTTGTTTGATTTTTTTCTTTATTATCAACGTTAAAATATCAGGGCGAAGTAAGTAAATGTCGCGTGAAAAAGAAAAAAGAAAAGGGAGGAAAAAAGAGAGGGAGAAAGATAAAAAAAAAAAAAAATAATAAAAGAAGAGAAAAGTGTGCGTAGTTATGACGCGACTGAACGGCCACGTCGTCGTAGAATTTTGCTCCGTGTAACGACATCCGTCGTATAATATTACCTAACGAGATTTATATAACCGTTCTCGCGCCATACGAGGACATTTTTGAGCCACGTCGGCTTCAGCTTTAGGAACGATATGCCTGTGAACTTTTATGAAAAATTATACGTCGGATATGAAATCTATGATGGAAGGAACGAACGTGTTTCAATTTATTTTTCCTTTTTCTTATGAAACTACTTACATTAACTTAAATATATTCATTCGATTAAGTCATATAAAGTAAAAGTTTTAATATCCTTCATACGAATGAACAACGTTTGTTTCATGTTTCTTCATTTTCCATTTGTTTTTCTTTCAATTTGTTTCTTTTTATTTTTTATTCAAAAATTTTCTACGATACATCGCACGAAGCTCTATTACTATGTGCTATTTGGATTGCCTTTGATTTGTATCTATTACATTTTTTTCATTACGCATTACATATTTTTGTTACATATTTTTGTCTAAACAAATAAACAGTATTTTGTTTTCCTTCCCTTTTTTTTTCTTTTTTTTTTTTTTTTTTTTTTTTTTTTCGATAAACACTTCGATATCAATCATTAACCGCACGAACGATCGAGTCCACGTTTCGATAACATTAGTTATATAAAACTTTTAATAGAAAATATTTCTATTAGATTACAGATATCAGTAATCACTATTGATATTTTATATTTAAATGTAAATAACATTTTGTATTTTTGTTTTATCAAAAAAAAAAAAAAAAAAAAAAAAAAAAAAGAAAAAAACTACAATATTATTTATTAACTAATTCAAATATCATGACATTTATTTTTACATATTTGTTATACCCGACAAGTTTGCCTCTCGTCAATATTATATATTATTTTACCGACCCAAAGAAATAAATAATATTGAAATTTTCAATTAACAAAATACTTCGCAGTTGAATTTTTCAAATCCGATTCGATCGTATTGGTTAATATAAAGTAAAGAGTAAAAAAAAAAAAAAAAAAAAAAAAAAAAAAAAAAAAAAAAAAAAAAAAAATAAAAAAAAAAAAGAAAAAAGAACTGAAGGCATTATTATTTTTTTCTTTTTCCTTTTTGTTTTCTTTCAAATCGATTATTGATCTATCAGAACGAGATAACGGGAATTGAAATTTCAAAAGGTCGCATATTAATCGTATTGAATAACGAGCATAATGAAATACGATAGTAATCATGAATCGATTGTAACGTAGAATTCCACGGGTGTTCGGAAATGAACGTTAAACAACGTTGTTGCGCATACGTATTAAAATTTTATGCGCCCATAACGAACGGGATCGCGAGCGAACTCCCGGGTTCTCCTCCTGTTTTCATATATTTTCTTCTTTTGCTCCCTCACCCCATTCACCGCCTTCCTAACCCTCCTATCCTCTCCTCTTTTTTTTTTTTTTCTTTTTTTTTTTTTTTTTATTCCTTCTCGGATACGTCGATACTCCCCGGTTCGATAGAGGATAAAAATTTGAAATACAATCCGCGCGGCTTTATTTTACGATTCGTACCGCGGCGGAGGCAGCGGAGTCGGCGGCGGAGGTGGTGTCGGTGGCGGCTGCGGCTGCGGCGGCTGCGGGCAAGCGTTTTCGCAACGTCGCTTCGACGTACGCGTGATTACGATAGAAACTTCGTAACGACGTTTCGTTCGTTCGGAAGATTTGCATAAAATGAGTTTGCATATAAATAATGTTACGCATAAAAAATATTTCGCCCGTGGAATGAGCTTTTTTTCTTTCTTTCTTTCTTTCTTTCTCTTTTTTTTTTTTTTTTTTTTTTTTTTTTTTTTTGTTTTTTTTTTCTCCCCCGAACGAAGAGAGTCATCTAAAAGAGCAACGAGATGCGAGATATGATTGCGGTTGAGTGCGAGTAATACGATAGGTGGAGTTGTTGGTTTTTGGGTTGATGGGATGAATGGAGGATATGAATGATGGGTAGGTCAAAGTGCAAGAGATAATACAAACGTGACTTTATATACTTATCGATCTATTTTCTACATTGATTATTTATACTTTTTCTCGATCTTATTTAGAAGAGTTACGATTAACTTAATTAAAAATTAAGGCAATAGTGATGAATGAAAGAAAAGTTTGGAAATATTGAGAGTACAGTTTGGATTTATATCTCCAACTTACTTTTTACCCCAAGTTCACTTTCTCACCCTCTTTTCGATCGTTAGTCGGCATAGCAGTTCGGCGGCCTAATTAGATGCAGGAAAAGACCGCGTTACGGCTTCGGTAAGTTCGGCTTTCAGTTGAAACTTTGTTGCCACGGAACACGTTGATTCGATTACTCGTTCGTTCGTTCGTTCGTTCGTTCGTTCGTTCGTGCGACGCTCGAGTCGACAAAAAAAAAAAAGAAAAAAAAAAAAAAAGAAAAGAAAAGAAAAAGGAAAAAAGAAAAAAGGAAAATGGAGTAAGTAGAGAATAAAAAAAAAAAAAAAGAAAAAAGAGGAAAAGAAAAAAGAAAAATGGAAGAAATTTTATTTCCATCGTCGGTGTTAGTGTGAGTAAGAAAAACTAGGCTAGGCACACTTTCGCTCGGGAAACGGAACGGCCGCGGTGCGGCAACAGGAAAACCCACTCCGGCAAGTTTCGCGTCCCCACGAGATAAACGTAATTTGTGGCGTGGCTAACTATAGTATAACTACTACTTTTCTATATATATATATGTATGTGTGTGTGTGTGTGTGTGTGTGTTTGTGTTTGTGTATGTGAGTGGATGTATATGTGAGTGGATGTATATGGATGCGTGTGCGCGCGCTCGCACAAATTTTCCTTCTTTCATTTTTCCTTCCTTTTCTTTCGTTTTTATTTCTTCTTCTTCTTCTTCTTCTTCTTCTTTTTTTCTGTTTTAATTTTCCATTTTCCTTTCTCATTATTTCTTTCCTTGTTTTTATTTTTACTTTTTCTTTTTTTACAAGTTCTTCTCCCTTCCTTCCTCCTCTTTCCTTCCTTTCTTCCTTTCTTCTCTGTCTTTTATATTTTCATTTTCTTTCATTTTATTAAACATTTCAACGAAACGATGCTGACTAAACTGAGTGAGTGAGTGAGTGACTGACTGAATGACTGATTGAGTGACTGACTGACATGTTGCACATAAACTTTCCTCGACTTTTTCCTTGAAACGACGTTTCAGTTTCGCTTACGACGACGAATTTTCAACGAAGACTCTACAAGAGACGTTTCATAGTTACACGAACATCGACGTCTGATCGACGCGTCTTGAAACTACTCTCCGACTTTGCTTTCTATCAGACCGGAAACGACGAAAGCTCGTCTTACCTTGACAACTTCCTTGTTGAAATTCAATCGAGATAAATCCTTAGAATTTCTACTGTATTTGCTCGATTTATATCTGCACGGTTACGAAACTTTCTATTTTGACTTATACACGTATATACGCAGACACACAAGTGTATGCACGCATGTATATATACAAATAAATGATAATTACATTTAAATGATACGATATATAATATAATAGTTTATTCGTAATCTGCATGACGATGTAAATATATAATCTCTCTTTTAATACGTACGATTGTTATTATTAATATATTATTAATTTATTAGTACGATAATCTAAAATTAATATTAACGTTAATATAATTATATTATACCAATTAATTATAAGAAATAATTACATTGAATTATAACAATTGTATAATTATACTACTTATAATATAATAATAATAATATATAATAATAATATATAATAATAATAATAATAATGATAATAAGAATAATAATAATCATCATCATCATCATCATCATTATAATCAACACATTGTATATTATTAAAAATATTGCAAATTATTATATTGAGATTATTATATTAGAGATTATTATATTGTTAAAAATATTAGAGTGATTGCGTGTAATATAAATTTTTTATATGAAATTAATAATTCACACATCTTTATCTTTAGCAGCCATTGGATATTATAACGATCGGGACCATTTTGAGAACAGCCAATGGCTGGCAAGCGACAAGCATTCTATTTCATTAGTAGTTCGTTAATTGTTAATGGATTATAATGTGGCTCTGGCCGTTTAAACACACTACACGTGTTTCCGTAGCGCTTGTATGTGTATGTACATATATACGTAACTCGTACTCCACCCACCCACGCACGTATGCACGTGCACCCTCTTTCTCTCTCTCTCTCTCTCTCTCATTAATTGCGTCACGTTGCGGTAAACTGTTGGCCTCTACAAAAGTATTCGTCACCTTCCTCGTACATATGTACACTGGTCGACACACTCATATATTCACATACACAAACACATACACACACACACATACACATGTGCAAATGCAAGTTCCTCCTCTTTCTCCTCCTTCATCTACTCCACTTTCTCGCATTTTGACTGTGTACGGTGCATTTGCAATTCAACGTTAAAATTTTGCACATTGATAACATATTAGTATGCCTACGAATTAGACCAATCACATGCTGATTGATTCATTTTCTGATTTTCTTCGTTTCTTTTTTCTTTTTGTTTTTTTTTCTTCTTTTTTTTTTTTTTTTTTTTTTTTTTTTTTTTTTTTTTAATTAATTTATTTATTTATTTTCTTTTTTTTTTACGATATTACGAATTTTAATCTGTCAGAATTTTTCGTATATACTTACGTACAATATATCTTCGATATATTACGATCAATCAATTTTCAATGAATATTTTCTGTACCTGATACTAATCACTAATTAACATTACGTAGTTGATATATAATCAATGTGTACAACGGTACGATGTAACACTGTTTACCGATAAGCATCGCACTCTTGTTTTTGCCATCGAACAAATTAAGAAAACATTGAAAATATTCACCTCCTCGTCTGTTTATATTTCTTCGTTTATTTTTTGAAGGAACGAATAAACAAATAACCTGGCGAACGAACGACCCATTCGAAAATTAAGTTGTTTTACATGGACTTAACGTTCGATACTAGTTAGCATGTATATGTAAATTTACGAATTTATGACGATGGAATATAAACGGGAAGAGATTCTTAATAACCTGCGGAAATTTCCAATATTTTATGTTCCATCATAAAATACATATTGAAATAAATCGAAATGAATTATCGAATGGAAAATAACTCCGTCGAAGTCATACTACATTCAATATGATACAATGATAATCAATATTATATATATATATATATATATATATATATATATATAAATATATATGTATTTTATACATATTTCTTACAAATAATAATAAATAATTTTAATAAAAATGAAAAAAAAAAAAAAAGAAAAAGAAAAAAATTTTCTATTCCTTCCTACAATATAAAGAATATTACGTATAATATTATCCATCATGTTTATTTCTCTTTTATTTGTAAATTAATATTTAAACAAAGATCGATGATCCTTACGTGTTGATAAGAAAATTGATAAAAATATCCAACGATATGAACAATCGATAAATATTAAAAGATATATATCTACAAATTGAGAAAGAATAAAAGGGGGAATAAACGTTCCAAGTGAAAATTTTGTTTTCTTTTCTTTTCTTTTCTTTTCTTTTTTTTTTCTTTTCTTTCCTTTTTTTTCTTTTTTTCTTTTCTTTTACACTATGGAAACGTGAATTCGATCGTAGAATATCGATGTCCCCTTTCCTTTCCATTCGACGTTACAACCCCCTGCTATTCGATCCCAATCCCATCCCCACTATTCTCATTCCACTTTTCATCCCTTTTCTTTCGAAGCCCATGTCATCCACGCGTTTCCAGCTCGTAAAATTCTCGTAGCTTGGGTCAACCGTTTTTGGTTCTTTGTTCGTGCGGTCTATGGTATTGTTCGAGTGAACAATCGTCGCGTCCGGCTTAGGAGTTTGTCGACGATCATTCGAAAAGTAGGGAGATACGTGAGATAGATATTTAAGAGGTTATACATACATATATATATATATGTACATACGTACCGTATATACTAATACATATATGTACACAGAGAGAAATCATCATCCACGTATTCACACACACACACACACACACATTCTTCTTATTTTATACGATATATAATACTCACGTACGAGTACTTATGAAAGACGTTAAAAAGAGGAACGCCATTTTGGAAGTTACGTGGTAGGATGTTCTCTTAAAGGATCTCCCGTCGAGAATAACGATCTTTCTCCTTCGTCGACAACACGTTGTTGCCAAACACGCGCTTGGTACCTTCTGCTGTTTTCTCTTCCATCTTCCGTTAACGTCGTACGTAAATAAAAATAATGCTCGTAATAGGTTACAACAAACGATCTCGTTCGTATACTTAACTATGTGTAAACCTATACATATATATGCAATGAGCATTTATATATAGAAAAATCTCAGTTTTTATTATTACTCGATGATTCTTCAAAAAGAAACATAAAAGTTGATATGTTCATCGATCGATCAATCAAATATTTCGATATAAGATTATATGAGAATTATTCTTTATTGATTCGATTATTCGATTTTAATTTATATATTTATGAATATCATTTGTAATGTTTATAATTTTTTATTTAAAAAAAAATATATATATATATGTTAAATACCAATATAGTAGGTATTTAAAAATACATTTCTATTGTTTGAGAATATTTAAGTTTCTTACTGACACACATATATATATATATACATATAGAAAATTTTCACAGAAGAATTGAAATGAAAAGAAAAAAAAAAGAAAAAAGAAAATGACATTTAATTGACAATCAACGTCAATATATCAACGAATTTCTTCCAAAAAAAAAAAAAAAAAAAAAGAAACAGAAAAGTGCTCAAATTTATTCAACTTCAAACATTGAATGAAAACGTTTATCAGAAACAGGTCGTTCATTTTACTAATCGCTCGGTACGTAAATGAATGATATCCTTGATAAGATATTAAATTCATTCGTGACTATTTAATACTCATAGATATTAATTTTTATTCTTTTAAATAAATGAGTTATTTCGTAACGTCGAATTATTTTTTTATTCATTTATCGTATATCGAAGGAGGGAACAAATCTAAAAAAATGAAAAAAGAAAATAAAAAGAAATAAAATAAAATAAAATAAAATAAAATAAAAAAAATACTGGCGTGCTCGATTCCGATCCGATTCTAACATTGTCGATTCCGATTTTCGTTCAACGAGATTTTCCATCGAACGTTTTACCTCTTTCCTTTCTCTCTCTCTCTCTCTCTCTCTCTCTCTCTCTCTCTCTCTCTCTTTCATGGAAGAACTTTAAGGAAAAAGGAGACTCGAAGGAGTGTAATTTGTGTTGGGAACATTTCTAGCCTTTCGATCTCCTAGCGCATGCATAAGTACGAGGGCGTGGGCACGCGAGAAAACCGTAAGAGGACTAAGATGGATGAGACTTCCGACTGGAATAACTTTATCGAGTGTACTTCGTCGTGTTGAAGCTTCGAGAGGAGCAAAAGAAAAGAAAAAAAAAGAAGAAAAGAAAAAGAAAATCAAAAAGAAAAAAGGGAGAGGAACAAAAAAAAAAAAAAAAAAAGACGAAAAGAAAATAGAAGACATAGATACTATACTATTGTTAGTACTATACTACTACTATTACTATTATTGATACTACTTTTGCTAATATTTATTCCTTACTTTCTCGATAAACGTAGAGACGAACGTATCGACGTTCATTCCAAAGAGAAATAAATAAAGAGATCGAATATGGGACGGTGGGAAGAAAAGTTTCATTCGATTTGACAGGTAATGCTTGAGAAATAAATTCATTTTCTTTTTCTTTTTTCTTTTTCTTTTTTTTTTTCTTCTTTCTTCTTTCAATCATTACTTTTATACTTTTCTATATTCGTTAATGCATTAAATTTATGCGCAAATTTATAGTATTACACATTTGTTTTCTTTTTTCCCCCCCGAATCCTCGTACGTTCATTTCAAAACGTGAATTGAAATTCATTTTTGAAAAATCACGTACAACGTTAAAGTGACCACTTTAAATTGTCACAAATAAATTATTTCAAAAAATTTCATTTTTATATTTAAATATAATACGTTTTGTATCGTGATACCACACTTTATATTAAAATTACACTATCACATGGAAAATTTCATTTTACGTTACAATTACGTTTCATTCATTTTTCATTTTTTTCCTTTCTCTCTCTCTCTCTCTCTCTCTCTCTCTTTTTTTCTCTCTCTTTCAACGTTACAATGTCACATCGTATCATTGGATCGATCAACGTTAGTAACAAAATTTTCTAAGAAAATAATATCTGACAATTTTTTCAACGTTTTAAGCTTTAAATCTAAAATCTGTTAAATTGATGGCTTTCATAAATCTACTGTTAATTATTGATCATTCTTTTTTTTTTTCTCTCCCTCCTTTTCCTTTTCCACAAACCAACCCCCGTTACTACCATTACATCCCAAGGTCTCGAGACACCCACCCCCCAACTCCAAACCCCCGTCCCCCTCCCACCCAAGCACAGTCAAAGTTACTAACGTAATTTATCTTTAGTCGGTTCTTCCTTTGCCCATTAAAAAATGTCGACTTAGCTTTTGAGAAATGTTTTCTCGAGGCGAGAACGAACGAGAAGAAACGAGAAGAAACAAGAAGAAGTTCTCTTTTCGTTTAGCTTCGGGCCTTACGGGTAATATTGCCATCGTTTTCGTTGTCTTTTACTTCTATTTCTATTTCTATTTCTATTACTACTTCTATTTCTTCTTTATCTCTCACTCTCTCTCTCTATCTCTTTCTGTCTCTCTTTCTCTCCTTCTTCTTCTTCTTCTTCTTCTTCTTCTTCTCTTATTTTTCTTTGTATTGTTCGTTGTGATGACGAGGCCACTCCGTATATTTTTCTTTTTCTTTTTCTTTTCCTCTCATTTTCTCCCTCTCTCTCTCTCTCTCTCTCTCTTTCTTTCTGTTTTTCTTCACCTCTCTCTTTCTCTCTCTTTCTGTTTCTCTTCACCTTTCTCTCTTTTTCTTTCTTTGTTTCTCTTTATCTCTCTCTTCATTTCTTTCTCTCTCTCTCTCTCTTTCTCTCTCTCTTTCACGTATATATATATATTTTTTTTCTCTCTTCCTTTCTCTTCGAGTTCGTATCTCTGAGAGCCACGCCCCAACGCTTTCTTGAGACGCCATCAAAGAAGGATAACAAGGAGAAAATGCAAGGACGAAGCTCTTCCTCGGCTTCCGGCACGTTACTTCGCGAAGGCGTCGACTTGTTCTCGCTATGCGCGAAACTTTGCAATTACCAAGGGCCAACAGTAAAGGAGAAAACAAAAAAAAGAAAACATAAGAAAGAAAAGAGAAGAAAAAAAGAAAAAGAAAAAAGAAAGAGAGAAAGAGAGAGAGAGAGAGAGAGAGAGAGAGAGAGAGAGCGAGAAATAAGAAAATAGTCAAGAAATGAAAGAAGAACAAGTATGGGAGATGATTAATATTATTTTTTTCTTCTTTCTTTTTTCAATAAGAGTTACCTAATATCTTTATCTTTTCTCTTTTTTTCTTTTCTTTTTTTCAAACGTAACATTCGAATTTCAACAACTTTCTTTTAAATCTTTACTATCGTGTGTGTTTGTCTATATGTGTATGTGTGTCAATAATATATAGCATGATCGATTATAATTATATTATTTATATGGAAATATAAATAATTTGCGTTCGATTGCATTTAATTTAATATGATTAGTTTAGCGCGATAAAGAAATTAATATCAATTTGTGTACGTTATAATAAAAAGTGTTATAAAATGATAATTAAATAAAATTGACAAATATATATACATATATATATAAAAAAAATATATATATAAAAAACAAAGAAAATTTGTTTGATGTGGTTTCTGGGTCTTTCAATTAATTATGACTTTTAAAATAAAAAAATTCTAAAAATCTGTTAAAATAAAAAATGATCTGTCTGTCTCCCTCTCTCTCTCTCTCTCTCTCTCTTCTTTATTCTTTTTATTGTAAAAATAATAAAATTTTTCATATCCCTTTAATTAAGAATTATTCGATGAAATTTTTTGACGAAGTACACACGATATTCCAGATCAAACTTGTTGTTTAATGTCAAACTATGGAAATCGGAAGTAAAGTGGTCGATCCAGAAACCACAGAGAAGTCTGAAAGGAAATTCGAATAGAGAAGCAATTACCAAATTCTCTAGCCTAACCTCTCTCTCTCTCTCTCTCTCTCTCTCTCTCTTTCTCTCTATCTTTATGCTATATCACGACGGTCACAGCAATTGCTGAACCGATTTCGATTTCGCCAACCTCCAAAGAGTGCATTGCTTCGACCAACTAATTACTCTGATCGTGAACGACATTCCAACACAGCTTGTTCTGTTGTTTGTCATGCTTGTATAGCTAAATAGGTGCTGACCCTTCGTACTATTCTCGTTGAGTTAGTTTCCCTTGTCGATCGAAAGTTTACACACAAATATATATATATATATATATATATTATTATTATTAAAAAAATATATATATACGATTATATTAATGTTTGCTTTAACGCGCGTATTAAATCAAACAAAATATTTTACATAAATCATAGTTTTAAATATAATTTAATTATAATACCGTATAAAACGTTTAAATGTTGTTACATATTCTTTTTTTCTCTCCTCCAACCAATGTGGCAAAAACTTTATACGCCGCGCATAGAATTGTAATAGTAAATAGGGGTAGTTTGTTCATAGCCTCGGGCTTATTCACCAATCACGAAGCAACGAGTTACCTCTCCTTTCTTCGCTTATTTTCAACGTAACTTATACACCGACGTAAATATGTGTATATATATATATATATATATATATATATATATATATTTGTATTTATATAGAGAACTCATACTTCTCTTTCTTCGTACCACCATACACACGTAAACGAACATACAAATACAAAGGAAGAGGTTATTTTTCCTAAGCTACGGGTAAGCAACATCGTACGCGATATCTCTGCGGGGCCGAGTTTTTGCGAGTTTCGTTTTTCTTCCCTCTCATTACTTTTTCTGTTACCGCCGAGGGGAAGATGAGGCCTCGCGTACTCAGACTGAAATTAGCGCGAACGCTCACCACCACGGAAAGATATTCCGCTAGGGCCGTTTGCTTTCACAGAAAATTAGTTTTATAGTACGCCTTTGAAATCGCTTTTTACCTTTCTTTTTTCTATTTTCTTTTTTCTTTTTTCTTCTTTCTTTTTTCTCGTTGGCTTAGCTTACTATAGGCCTTCATTTTTTACATTTCTTTTCTTCTTCTTCTTCTTCTTCTTCTTCTTCCATTTCTTCTATTTCTCGCGTAGATGTTTTCTCTTCCTTTTTTTTTATATTCCTTTTTCTTTTTCTTTTTCTTTTTTCTTTTTATTCTCGAATTCAGCCTCTACAAACGTTTTATAACTAACTCCATTTATAATTCGTAAATATTTATCGATCTATAATGACCGAGATCATTTGTCATATTCATTTGATTTCCTTTTGATTTTCATTATTTTCCTTCTTTCTTTTTTTTTTTTCTCTTTTTTTATTCTCTTTTTCCATTTATTATTCTTATTCCTTTATTTATTTTTCTTATTTTTCTTATTCGTATCCGTGAATAGACGATTATTTAGGGCTCCTTTTTTATTCTCTCTTATTCTTTCTCTCTCTTTATCTTTTCTTAAACGATCATATTGATTAACAACAGTTCGTTAATCATTGATAAATTAATTGACGCATCGTATTATAGTATCGGAATATATGCTCTGATATAGACTGTAAATCACTGACAAAGAATTATATCCCCATAGTTCAGGTTACTCGAGTAATCCAATCTATTCTTCGTATGAGTACGGGCGCTCGTCTGAAACGTCGTTGAGTCAACGTTCGCACTTGTAGGACTGCATTATCTGCATGCAGAGAGAGAGAGAGAGAGAGAGAGAGAGAGAGAGAGAGAGAGAGAGTCGTTGCATCGTCGACAAATGGGTGTTTGTATGTGTCTACGTAGAGAGATAGAAAATGTATATGCGAATAAGTGGAAATGAGAAAGGTCGAGAGCGAAAGCGAGATATACAAAAAAAGAGAGAGAGAGAGAGAGAGAGAGAGAGAGAGAGAGAGAGAAAGAGTAAGAAGTAAACGTGATCGTTAAATTAATTAATGGCCAAGCTTGACTGAATTATCGTACCAGTTATATATCATAGATCGTCGTTCGACTCGATCCAGACGCCATTTTTACGGTACTCGTATATTTTTCTTTTCTTTTACTTTCTTTTGTTTTTCTTTTCCTCTTCTTTTTTTTTCTTTTTTCTTTATTTTTTTGTTTTGTTTTTTTTATCAAGACCATTCATTATCCCTGACTTTATAATGGTTTACACGGGCAATGAATCCTAATTTAATCCATGAACGATTTCATTTCAAAGACGAAGGGCTTTAAAACGATAGGAGGGACTACTTTTTTGTTTCGAATTTTTTTCTTCGTTTTTTTTTCTTTTTTTGTTTCGTTGAAAAAATTCCTTGAGAACAATTTTTGCGACAATAGAAATAAAAATTCGAAATAACGATCTTTCCCGTGTTATTCTTTCTTTTTTTTTTTTTTTTATTATTTAAACGATTTACAATGCATATGGAGTTATAATGAATTGACGTTCAAACGATAATCCATTTGTTTCCATATGATTCTCGAATATAAATGATTAATAAAGAAATAATATTAAATTTAATATCTCGTAAAATTTATATTTCGAATATAAAATCGTACGATTCATATCTATTGTCAATAAAAATTCGAACGTTCAATTGGTCATAATTATGAACAATGAAATCTCAAGGATTTTATTTTGTTACTGTTAAGATATTTAAAAGTAGAATATTACTTTTGTCTCTCGTCTACTTTAACGATGAGAAAAGAGGATTTTCACGAGTATCAGAATACGTTTGCGCAAACTAGTTTACTTACGGAGAAAGAAAACTTGTGTTGGTTATATGATCGATCTTTCTCTCTCTCTCTCTCTCTCTCTCTCTTTCTCTCGTTTCCGAGGATATTTTTAAGTATTCTTCATGCAACTTTATCGTAACGTTAAATGCATGAGGCCAAGGATGGATAATGTAGATCAAATGTCTACCTATATTAAAATTGTCTGTATATTTTGATAGAAAAAAAAAAAATAAATAAATAAATAAATAAAAAAAAAACTAAATAAAACAAAACAATGACATTTTATTTATTTCCAACAGGATGGATAATCGTATCCTGGGGACTTTTTGTTTTCCACTTCTTTCTCGATTCTAACTTTTAACGATGACTCTCTCTCTCTCCCTCTCTCTCTCTCTCTTTCTCTTTCCACTTGAAACATGTCGTCATGTCCTTTACAGAAGTCTTTGAAAGAAGGTTGGATAAGCAAAGTGTCCTGTTTACTACCGACGAATAAGTTCAAAATTGAATACGATGTAAAAACTCACGGAAATGGAGTTATCAAGCTCGTTTGTCAAAAACAATAATAGGAACAGATAAGCTATATATAAAAGAAAGAGAGAGAGAGAGAGAGAGAAAGAGAGAAGTCCCAAAAACAAGGCCTGTCTTAATAATGTTCTTTTCAAACAAAAGATCGTGTCTCTCTCATCTCTTTTAAGACCGATCGAAAGAGAACTTCTCTTACTTATTCTCCTCCTCCTCCTGCTCCTCCTTCTCCCCTCCTCTTCCACCTCTTTCTCCTCCTTTTCATTCATCCTCTTCTTCTCTATTTCTTCCTGGTTCGTAATTAAGACCAACGGTATCATCTCGAACGTTTAATATTCTCTGAGATATTATTTCGTAAATATCCTTCTGCCTTGACAAACGAAAAGAGAGAAATATCGGAGTCAACGTTCCATATTATTAAAATAGAAATGAAAGAAACTCGAATGTTTCATGATCTTTTGGGAATGATTTAAAAAATATATCATACGTATATTTAATTTATGATCATTCACGTCAAATTTTGTCACGTATCGTTTGTAATCGATTTCATCGGATTATATTTATTCCAAAGATTTATTTTATAGAAATTTATATTATATTACTTTTAATTTGTAATCATCGTAAAAATTTTTAACACGAATCATTTTCAATTCATTCTCTTGGATTAAATTTATTTATTGCTATGATCACTTTGGCAATATTTTATAAATTATTCTCTTTTATATGTATTATTATCGTTCAATCTGACGAATCAAATTATAATCATTTTATTTGATTGGTTTTTTTTGTTTTTTATAAAAATTGAAAATATTAAAGATTAAAAAAAAAGTATATACATATATATATATATATATATATATATTATTCTCGCATGAGTTAAATTATTCATTAGCATGATTCCTTTATTTTTCTCATTATATCCGTGCAATCTTCACGTTCTGTTTCTTATACTTCTTTCATTTGTTTTCCGAGACCATCCATGCAATTTTTTTTCTCTCTCTTTCTCTCTCTCTCTCTCTCTCTCTCTCTCTCTCTCTTTCATTCTTTTTGCCTTTCTCTTCGAATAAGTTCCAAGCTCTCGAGCACGAGTTACATACCCTCCTCGTTATATCTCACGAACGTTCGATTGCATTTTCGAGACCTTCGGTCGACATCTGCTGTCTCATTATCACGTACTTCTAAAAGCACACGGGCGTATATGACCTCGAGGGTACGTGCTTTCGCTTCGATGACATTTAGTATTTTATCTATATACATAAATACAACTTGTATTTATCCATATGGTATAAATTTTACGAAATATATATGTATATGTATACATACATACATACGTATATACATTATCTAAATACATACATGAAATAAAACTATTTAAAGGAATGAATAAGTTATTTTCTTTCATTATTTTCTCTCTCTCTCTCTCTCTCTCTCTCTCTCTCTCTCTCTGTCTTTCTTTTTTTTTGTTTCCAAAATATATCAAAAAATATGTATGACGATTTACAAGTAATCGATCGTAAAGAAAAAGGATGTGAAAGAATTAAAAGAAGAAACAAGAAAAAAAAGGGAAAGAGAAAGGATTGATGAAAAATAAAAAGGGATTTTCTTTTTTCTTTTTTTTTCTTTTTCTTTTTTTTTTTTTTTATTATCTTATATCAAACTGTAGTATCAAAAAGTATTTGAAATAAATTAATAACGTCCTTGCGTGAAATAATTTTGATGAATAATCAATTCTTTATTTTTTTTGAGGGTAAGTTTTTTCTTTCTTCGTTCGACATCTTATAATAATTATATATAATTAATCACAAAGTATGGCATGATATTCAATTTACAATTTATATAGATACAGGATAAATGAAACGTATTGGAAGTAATTAAAAAAGAGGAAAAAGAAAAAAAAAGAAAAGAGAAGGAAAGAAAAGAAAATCCAATTTTTGATTTATTCTCTTTCCCCTACCCTCCCCACCCACCCCCATTCCATTTCATTTGAAATTTTATATCGTCGAGATATCAATGAAAAATATCAGAAGCTCGTAACACGTATGTAGACGTACACGCGCTATCATGAATATTCAAAAATGTCAATGAAATATCTCGCGAATTTTGAAGAGAGTCAAGAAAGAGGATATACGGTGAGGCGAATTTTATGATACCTAGTATCACATATACATACATACATACATACATACATACACGTAAACACGTACGTACATATACAAAGCCATGAGATTTTTCCGTGGAACTTTACGAAGTTTTCTTCTCTCTTTTGACGATGCGTGTCGCCGGTACCAATTCTTATCTACGTTTTTCGTCTTTTCCTCTTCCCGAGAGATTCGCGAACGTTATACCACGTGGGATCCATATTTCGTTGCTCTAGAGACCAACTATGAGATTCTCCGTCTTTTTCACCAGTCCATCCCAAATTCTCGTCACCACCCCATCTACCACCTATCTTTTTATTTTCCTACTGAAATTTAACATAATACTGCTGTGATAACACGATAGTTTTGTTTCGCTTCGTTTAAAATTTCTTGTCGTAATAGCACGTATATAAAATAAAATGTTTTCATTTGTCGTAACATTATTTTGCATTCGTATACTATTGACAAATCTTTTATCTTTTATATTCGCACAAGTTTAACGATATATATATATATTTTTTTTTTTTTGAATCGAATAATAAAATAATATTTATGGTGGATTTATGAACATCGATTTTATATCTAATGTTTATTTGAATATTATATCTATTAAAATTATATTGATTGTTGGTTGACGGATACATTAAAATAAAATTTTTCTTTTCTATTATAACATTAATTCATTCTCATTAGATCAATCAAAGTCAATTTGTTTAATTAATAATATTTATTATTTTTGAAAACTTATTAGAGAAATATCGACAATTATTAAGGTATACCTAATGGATATATAATATATAAATATACAGAGTGTTCCAAATTGTCTCCGTATTTTTTCAAAAAAAAAAAAAAAAAAAATAAAAAAGGCAGAGAGAAAAAGAGATAGAGAGAGAGAGAGAGAGAGAGAGAGAGAGAGAGAGAGAGAGAGAGAGAGAGAGAGGAAAAAACGAATGAATAAAATTGATCATATGCGTACAATAGAAAATAGTCATAATGGTTTTTAAAGAAAACTTACGATTAAATTAAAAGTATACATTTTTATTCGAACAATTAAAACCACTTATTTTTTCAACTGGTCGCATACTTCCCATCGTGAAATCTGAAATCCGTCAAAACGACGGTTTTATAAATCCACTTTCTTTCTTTTCTTTACTTTCTTTTCTTTCTTTTTTTTTTTCTTTTTTTCCTTTTCTTTTTCTTTTATTTTATCGATAAATGTCGCGTTATTTATACGATACAAATGTTTTATAAGAAAGAAATATAGATTTACAATATTCTCGCGAATATATAAGGGAAAAGGAATGCTTGAGTTTACGTGGAAAAATAAAATGGAGAATCTTTTTCAATCGTTTTTCAGGATTCACCCAACATGTATTACCTTGGGCTTCTTTCTCTTTCTCTTTCTCTCTCTCTCTCTCTCTCTCTCTCTCTCTCTCTCTCAGGCAAATAAATATGAATAAACACAAAGATAACAAAACTTACGATACGTTTCTCACGAAAAAACTTTCCATAACTTCATCAAAGTTCGTATCTTAGAACTTATCATTGACTTTTCTTTATTAAAAATCCATAGATAATGAAAAATTCATTCAACCAAAGAAACTTACTTCCGAACAATTTCTTCACTCTCGAACACACTCAAAGGAATCTATGTAAAACAAAACAATTATATCGAACGAAAGGAATTTGCATTTATTTACGTTTACGTATTTATCATATGCCATGGTGTCTCTCTGGTACGATTATTAATCAGTTAATTCTACAATATAGGATATAATAATTGCGATAAAAATTATTTAAAAAGAGATTTTTTTAAATCTAACATATATATATATATATATATATATATATATTTATTGAAATTATATATATATATATACATATATATTAAAATAAAACTTCCAGGTCGATATAACAGATTTCTTTCTCTCTCTCTCTCTCTCTCTCTCTCTCTCTCTCTCTCTCTCTCTCTCTCTCTCTCTCTCTCTCTCTCTCTCTCTCTCTTTCTTTTTATAATTAATTATATGAGCACATTTCAGATTCCATGAAAAATTTCATCAGCTATTCGTTTAAAATACACAGACCATAGCATTATTTTCTATCATAATATTCATTTTAACATTTTCAGCGAACATAAAATTATATTTCCCCGAAAGAAGACCCTTTCAGCTTTCCGCTTGGAATACAAAAGCGCACGAGTTGTAAGGTCAGATAAAAGCTCATACAATTGCATTTCGTGCGACCCTTGTTCCGAGTTACTCGTTGAAGAGAATCACTTTTACGGTTGCATTAGATGTGCTCGCTTACTCGTTTGTTCGCTTACTCGCTTGTTCGCTTACTCTCTCGCCCGTTCGCTCGTACATACGATTTATTAAGTGGTCAAATATAAAAGATACTATTCTGATTATGTAATTGAAATTTTGCATTTTTTTTTCTTCCTTTTTCTCCTTTCTTTCTTTTTTTTTCGATGCGTTAAACAAACATATAACTAAATATAAGTATATATATATATATATAAAAAGAAGGAAAAAGAAAAGATATATATCCGAGATGATGTCAGCATAATAAATGAAATGTATTTCACTTCTCCAAGAGTTTATCAATTTATAGATATAGAATTGAATAATACCCACGAAAGTTTTCAAACTAACATTTCTCTTCCATCATTCATTCATTCGTTCTTTCTTTCGTTCGTTCGTTCGTTCGTTCGTTCGTTCGTTCTCCATTTTCGTAAGTTAACGCGTTTACTTACGCTCTACTTTTCTTCCACTTTCTTCTCTTTCCCCTTACACCTCTTAATGGAACAAAATAAAATTGATGCTAACTTCGATATTCCACTAATGGTCTCATCCTTATAAAGATGAATTGGATTATCTTACATTAGGCTTTCCAAGTAAATATTTATATACTATAGATAGAAGATACGCATCAATTATATAATCAGTATGTATCTATTTATGTACATAAATTGAGATAAGTGAATCCATAGTAACATTAAATTCTGTTTATCAATTCAACGTAATATCTGCTTGTCAACTATTCCGATTGAAAATCAAAATGATATATATATATATATATATATATGTTTATTTATTATTTATGGAACTATATATGTACATACGTAGATATTTAATTCCATAAATGTACATGATTGACAATATATTATTTTAAAGGTACTATTAAAATAGTGCTTTTTTTTTTTTAAATCGAATTCAATTGAAAATAAAATAGAGAATGTTAATTCTAATGTTCATTTTCACTTTTCACTTTTTACTTTGAAATACCCTAGCCATATCTTTTCCTTTAGCTATCACTATACTAGTTCTCGGATCAAAAAACAACATGATGATATAAAGTCGTAGCTGGCCTTTTCCCAGCTACAAACTTGGTTTTATCAGTCGAATCCGAAACGAGTCAACCACCACCATCACCATCATTCCTTTTCCAAAGGCTATCGGTGACCGTACTAACGGTGCCACGAATGCATCGAGCTTTATCCTTTTCCTCTTCTCTTCGAATAGTAAACCTCTATATCCTCTCTCCCTTCCTCTTTCCAACGTGCAATTCCTTTGAAGTGCGTGCCCGGTACGTGACTCTTCAAAAGAGACTTGGATCGGACCAACGAAACGGTATTTCAAATCGTACATACACATATGTATGTATGTGTGACTATCTGTCTGTCTGATTATATAGATATATATATATATATATATATATATATATATTTGTATATATATATATTCATATGACCTCGAGTACGTGTTATATTTTTCATATTTTTATGAAATTTCATGCGACTCTCGAGATAATTCGGTTTTGCATCTTTTATATTAGCTATCTAATTCGTTATAAAAAATAAATGATAACGTTAAAAAAAAAGAAAAAATAAATAAATAAAAATAAGACATATCTCTGCCGACGAATCGTTCCGTTAGATTTTTTTAAAAAGAAAAAAGAAACAAACTAATAAATACAGTGGCCATATCAACAAGGCAGAAAAATAAGAAAAATGAGAGAGAGAGAGAGAGAGAGAGAGAGAGAGAGAGAGAGAGAGAGAGAGAGAGAGAGAAGAATAGAACATAATACAAAATTTTTGCATCCGTAGTATTTATTAATTAATTAATAACTTTAGAACGCAAGGGCACATAATATGCTCTTAGAAGGTCTGACACCCGCGTGGAGATAATTTTAATATAAACTACTGGTACTTTGGAATTTTAATTTCGGAGTAGTTGTCTCGTGTATAATAAACATAAATACACTTTTCCTTGACTTTGACAGTTCGCGAGTTAGTTTTCTCTTGCACTTCGACCTGTGCACATCGCGATTCACTTTTCTAAACGCTAAAGCTTATAAATTAACATTATCGATAATTTTATAATCATACAAACGATTTTTATTGCGCGCGGGATAGAATAGATTAATATTTAAACAATAGTACATTTATTTAAACATTATAACTTCTGAATCAGGCACTGGACTTAAAATAATTTTAATATAAACTTCTAATACTTTAGAATTTTAATTTCGGAACAGTTACCTCGTGTAATATAAACATAAACGCACTTTTCCTTGACTTTGACAGTTCGGGAGTTAGTTTTCTTTTGCACTTCGACCTGTGCACATCGCTATTCACTTTTCTAAACTCGAACGACTTTAAATTAATATTTTCGGTAATTTTATAATCATACAAACGATTTTTATATCACGCGGGATAGAATAGACTAATATTTAAACAATAGTACATTTATTTAAACATTAAAAATTCTGAATCGCGCTCGGGACTTAAAATAATTTTAATATAAACTTCTAGTACTTTAGAATTTTAATTTCGAAACAGTTACCTCGTGTAATATAAACATAAACGCACTTTTCCTTGACTTTGACAGTTCGCGACTTAGTTTTCTCTTGCACTTCGACCTGTGCACATCGCGATTCATTTTTCTAAACTTGAACGATTTTAAATTGATATTTTTGGTAATTTTATAATCATACAAACGATTTTTATATCATGCGGGATAGAATAGACTAATATTTAAACAATAGTACATTTATTTAAACATTATAACTTTTGAATCGCGCTCGGGACTTAAAATAATTTTAATATAAACTTCTAATACTTTAAAATTTTAATTTCGGAACAGTTACCTCGTGTAATATAAACATAAACGCACTTTTCCTTGACTTTGACAGTTCGCGACTTAGTTTTCTTTTGCACTTCGACCTGTGCACATCACGATTCACTTTTCTAAACTCGAACGATTTTAAATTAATATTTTTGGTAATTTTATAATCATACAAACGATTTTTATTGCGCGCGGGATAGAATAGATTAATATTTAAACAATAGTACATTTATTTAAACATTATAACTTCTGAATCAGGCACGGGACTTAAAATAATTTTGATATAAACTTCTAATACTTTAAAATTTTAATTTCGGAACAGTTACCTCGGGTAATATAAACATAAACGCACTTTTCCTTGACTTTGACAGTTCGCGAGTTAGTTTTCTCTTGCACTTCGACCTGTGCACATCGCGATTCACTTTTCTAAACTCGTACGCTTTAAAATTAATATTTTCGGTAATTTTATAATCATACAAACGATTTTTATTGCGCGCGGGATAGAATAGATTAATATTTAAACAATAGTACATTTATTTAAACATTAAAAATTCTGAATCGCGCTCGGGACTTAAAGTAAATTTAATATAAACTTCTAGTACTTTAGAATTTTAATTTCGGAACAGTTACCTCGTGTAATATAAACATAAACGCACTTTTCCTTGACTTTGACAGTTCGGGAGTTAGTTTTCTTTTGCACTTCGACCTGTGCACATCGCGATTCACTTTTCTAAACTCGAACAACTTTAAATTAATATTTTCGGTAATTTTATAATCATACAAACGATTTTTATAACACGCGGGATAGAATAGACTAATATTTAAACAATAGTACATTTATTTTAACATTATAACTTTTGAATCGCGCTCGGGACTTAAAATAATTTTAATATAATCTTCTAATACTTTAAAATTTTAATTTCGGAACAGTTACCTCGTGTAATATAAACATAAACGCACTTTTCCTTGACTTTGACAGTTCGCGACTTAGTTTTCTCTTGCACTTCGACCTGTGCAAATCGCGATTCACTTTTCTAAACTCGTAAGCTTTAAAATTAATATTTTTGGTAATTTTATAATCATATAAACGATTTTTATTGCGCGCGGGATAGAATAGATTAATATTTAAACAATAGTACATTTATTTAAACATTAAAAATTCTGAATCGCGCTCGGGACTTAAAATAATTTTAATATAAACGTCTAATACTTTAGAATTTTAATTTCGGAACAGTTACCTCGTGTAATATAAACATAAACGCACTTTTCCTTGACTTTGACAGTTCGCGACTTAGTTTTCTTTTGCACTTCGACCTGTGCACATCACGATTCACTTTTCTAAACTCGAACGATTTTAAATTAATATTTTTGGTAATTTTATAATCATACAAACGATTTTTATTGCGCGCGGTATAGAATAGATTAATATTTAAACAATAGTACATTTATTTAAACATTATAACTTCTGAATCAGGCACGGGACTTAAAATAATTTTGATATAAACTTCTAATACTTTAAAATTTTAATTTCGGAACAGTTACCTCGGGTAATATAAACATAAACGCACTTTTCCTTGACTTTGACAGTTCGCGAGTTAGTTTTCTCTTGCACTTCGACCTGTGCACATCGCGATTCACTTTTCTAAACTCGTACGCTTTAAAATTAATATTTTCGGTAATTTTATAATCATACAAACGATTTTTATTGCGCGCGGGATAGAATAGATTAATATTTAAACAATAGTACATTTATTTAAACATTAAAAATTCTGAATCGCGCTCGGGACTTAAAGTAATTTTAATATAAACTTCTAGTACTTTAGAATTTTAATTTCGGAACAGTTACCTCGTGTATAAATAAACATAAACGCACTTTTCCTTGACTTTGACAGTTCGGGAGTTAGTTTTCTCTTGCACTTCGACCTGTGCACATCGCGATTCACTTTTCTAAACTCGAACGATTTTAAATTGATATTTTTGGTAATTTTATAATCATACAAACGATTTTTATTGCACGCAGGATAGAATAGACTAATATTTAAACAATAGTACATTTATTTAAACATTAAAAATTCTGAATCGCGCTCGGGACTTAAAATAATTTTAATATAAACTTCTAGTACTTTAGAATTTTAATTTCGGAACAGTTACCTCGTGTAATATAAACATAAACGCACTTTTCCTTGACTTTGACAGTTCGGGAGTTAGTTTTCTCTTGCACTTCGACCTGTGCACATCGCGATTCACTTTTCTAAACTCGAACGACTTTAAATTGATATTTTTGGTAATTTTATAATCATACAAACGATTTTTATTGCGCGCGGGATAGAATAGATTAATATTTAAACAATAGTACATTTATTTAAACATTAAAAATTCTGAATCGCGCTCGGGACTTAAAGTAATTTTAATATAAACTTCTAATACTTTAAAATTTTAATTTCGGAACAGTTACCTCGTGTAATATAAACATAAACGCACTTTTCCTTGACTTTGACGGTTCGGGAGTTAGTTTTCTCTTGCACTTCGACCTGTGCACATCGCGATTCACTTTTCTAAACTCGAACGACTTTAAATTAATATTTTCGGTAATTTTATAATCATACAAACGATTTTTATATCACGCGGGATAGAATAGACTAATATTTAAACAATAGTACATTTATTTAAACATTATAACTTTTGAATCGCGCTCGGGACTTAAAATAATTTTAATATAAACTTCTAATACTTTAGAATTTTAATTTCTGAACAGTTACCTCGTGTATAATAAACATAAACACACTTTTCCTTGACTTTGACAGTTCGGGAGTTAGTTTTCTCTTGCACTTCGACCTGTGCACATCGCGATTCACTTTTCTAAACTCGAACGACTTTAAATTAATATTTTCGGTAATTTTATAATCATACAAACAATTTTTATATCACGCGGGATAGAATAGACTAATATTTAAACAATAATACATTTATTTAAACATTATAACTTTTGAATCGCGCTCGGGACTTAAAATAATTTTAATATGAACTTCTAATACTTTAAAATTTTAATTTCGGAACAGTTACCTCGTGTAATATAAACATAAACGCACTTTTCCTTGACTTTGACAGTTCGCGAGTTAGTTTTCTCTTGCACTTCGACCTGTGCACATCGCGATTCACTTTTCTAAACTCGAACGATTTTAAATTGATATTTTTGGTAATTTTATAATCATACAAACGATTTTTATTGCACGCGGGATAGAATAGACTAATATTTAAACAATAGTACATTTATTTAAACATTATAAATTGTGAATCGCGCTCGGGATTTAAAATAATTTTAATATAAATTTCTAATTCTTTAAAATTTTAGAATGTCAGTGTTTGTTCGCAAACTTTATTAATTGTTTAATAGTCTTATATGCTGTTTCTATAAAGCACGGTAGAGTTTCGCGAAGTAAATTCAGTGACCGTTCGTTAAAAAATAACTATCGCACAATAGAGTCAGTGCAGCATTGAAGAAATTGTTGATCAACTTCAACGTCAACCTACCTAATTTTCAACCACATATGAATCGTCCACTCTCAACTTCGATCTGAACGAGTGTTTTGGAGCCATCGCAGAACTTCTTAAGTAGTGAGTGAATTTTTATGTCCCTCCAATCACTCAATCATGTCGAGGACGAAAGGTCCGAATCGGCACGGGTGATTGGTTGTAATTATATAGTAGAAGAGCATTGAGTGACCACGAGTAAATTTCTTCGGAGATTTACTCGTGAATGGTTTTTTATTTTTTCATTTATTTATTAGATCAGGATAGGGTCTTCTTGCTCAAACGCGTTAATAATTATTTGAGATTTTGAATATTTTATTACATTTTTAAATATTTTATTCGTGCTGATATAATCGATATTCATAAGTTCTAATAAAGAATGAGCAAGAAGACACTCGCGATGGACAGTCTCTGGATTACAAACGAAAACTGTGGATGATTTTATTACAATAATTAAAATATTCGTTTGTATGAAGGAACGTCCAAGGATTTACTTAATTAAATGATTATTAATTAAATATTTAATCAATTTAAATTGATACAAGAAAAGTCTCGATAGAGTCATTGGTTTTGAAAGAGAAAAATCGAGTAGTATGATTGCTAAAAAAAAAAAAAGAGACGTAGTCCGTATGCCTAGATGATAAATTAATTAATTTTTAGCTCAGGATTTTCAGCAATTAATATACTATTATCTAATTTCTAATTGTTTTTATAATTAATGTCTAATTTCTCCCATGCAGTGAAAAAGTATCTTTCGAAAGGATAATAAATTTTCAGATGCGTTAGAGTTGTATTAGGGGGTTTTCTTTCATATCTTAGAATTTGTAATCAAATTTTGTCGTTACAGTTTTAGAGTGATAATCGATTAGGTTGCGGCACGAAGCAAAGAAGAGGCTATATGCCGAAGACAACATGTGACTCAAGAGGACAACTATTAGGCTATTGAGTTATTTTCGAAGGTTCATTAAGAACTTTCGAGAATGGCTCTTAGTTTTACCATGTTAGTATTTTAATTTTACCATGTTGTCACTCAAAATGCTCTTATGGTGATGGGTGTAGGGGTGTAAATTTAAAAATTTGAGACGAAGTAACTTTCCGTAAATAATATTCCCACATTGCCACGCGTAAGCGAATAGGATTATTTCATATTCTATGCCATATTAATATTAAACTTTTTTTTAAAACTTAATTGAATTTATGATTTCAGTTTAATAAAATCAAATTTTGTCGTTAAAGTCGATTGATAAATTTTGCACATTTTTTCTTTTCTAAAGTTCAATTCAATTCATAATTTTATTTTAATAAAATCGAGTTCTATATTAAAATAATATATTTATGAAAATGTACAAGTAATACAATATTTCTTTAAGAGAAAATAATATTTTTTTAGATCAGTATTCAGCATATTTCATTTTTTTTTTTTTTGTTAATTAATCTTTTATTTTTGCTAAGTTTAATTAAATTAAATCCAGAATTTTATCGTTCGTATAATTAATTTATATATATATATATTCTATTCTTTTTCTTTATTTCTTTTCAGCTAGTTCCAGGTCGTGGTATCGCGAACACGGGAAGGAATAATTAATAAAGAAGATTCTCTTAACATTTAAACAATATACGAAACACGTAAATTATAATTAATTAATATTTAAACAATAGGATTTTCTTAGCAACGTTATAAAAATCATATACATGTATTATCATATATTATCGAGTAATAAATATAATAATATTTCTTTCAGAGAGAATAATATTTCTTTAGGTCAGTGTTCTGCATATTCTATTTTTTTGTTGTTAATTAATCTTTATTTTTGTTATGTTTAATTAAATTAAATTGATAATTTTATCATTCGTATAATTAATATATATACTTTTAATAGATATACTTTTTTCTTTTCTTATTTCTTTTCAGCTATTTCCAGGCCATGGGATCGACAACACGGGAAGGAATAATTAATAAAGAAGATTATGTTAACATTTAAATAATGTACGATGTACGTAAATTATAATTAAATAATATTTAAAAAACAGGATATTCTTAACAACGTTATAAAGATCATATACATGTACTACTATATACAATTGATTAATAGATATACTATCGATTTAAAATTGAAACGCAAAGAAAATTCTCTTCACTATCATTACTATTTAATCTAATTAGCTCTTATTAATTATGATTTATAGTCTCGGGTGGGACCCATGGGAGGGGCCCATGGGTGAGGGCCTCTGTGCAGGTTGCTGTCTAAGCATCATGTAGAGCTGATTCTATTCTCTTATCTTTCTGCGGCTCTCTTTTCTAAGTAATATTTTTCTTGTTTTTATTTTTTATGTTATTAATATACTCTTATGAATTATGAATTATAGTCTCGGGTGGAACCCATGGGATGGGCCATGGGGGTCTGCCTCTGTGCGGGTTGCTGTCTAAGCATCATGTAGAGCTGCTTCTATTCTCTTATCTTTCTGCGGCTCTCTTTTCTAAGTAATATTTTTCTTGTTTTTATTTTTTATGTTATTAATATACTCTTATGAATTATGAATTATAGTCTCGGGTGGGACCCATGGGATGGGCCATGGGGGTGTGCCTCTGTGCGGGTTACTGTTTCAGCATCGTATAGAACTGCATCTATTTTTTTCTCTTTTGTATTTCATATTCTTCTTTTTTAATTATGTTTTCAGTTATGTTATTAATAAGTTATTTCTTTTTCATTATGTTTTCTTAATATTTATTTATGTTGTTCCTTTTTAATTATGTTTTTAATTATATGTTTAATTATGTGTTTAAATATGTGTTTAATTATGTGCTTAATTATGTGTATAATTATGGGTTTATTTGTGTTTATTTATGTGTTTAATTATGTGTTTAATTATGTGTTTAATCATATTTTAATTATGTTATTAATATATTTTTATTAATTATGATTTATATATTTTAGGTAGGACACATGAGAAGATGCGGTCTGCTGTCTCTGCATCGTATAGAACTGCATTCATATTTTTGTTCTTTAATTATGTTTTCAGTTATGTAATTAATAAGCTATTTCTTTTCAGTTATGTTTTCTTAATATTTATTTATGTTGTTTCTTTTTAATTATGTTTTCTTAATATTTATTTATGTTATTTCTTTTTAATTATGTTTTTAATTATGTTTTCAGATATGTTATTAATATATTCTTATTAGTTATGATTTATAAGTTTCAGGTGGTATCCATGAGACGGTGCGGGCAGCAATATCAGCATCGTGCATAGCTATTTCATTCTCCAGCACTCTTATTTATTTATATGTATTTATTTTCTATTTTATATATTTTTTCTCATTTATTTATTCATCATCTTTTTTTCTTTTTCAGGGATCATCGAGTAATCATGCAGCGATATTCAATATGTCTTTTGTTTTCTTTTTCTTATGTTTTCCTTATCTTCTTTTTTTTCAGTATAGATCATCAAGGGATAGGTTCACCTCCGGTTGAATGTGTCATCGCCTGGCACGATTCATCATCGATTTTTATGCGCGGATACGGGAAGGATAGGAAGAACACTGACGCGCGTGTCGGCGTGCACAAGTGTGGGTGTTCTCGGGCGCGATTATATTTCGTTTGATTGTTCGTATCGAAAACGCGAATTTAGAGTAGAGTCACCGTTTTTCTAACACTCACGTGAATTTACGCGGGCGCGACTTATAAGTCCTACCGGGGACTTCGTTTCATTTGCTCGAATATTCGATTAGATTACTTCGCGAACGCGTTTTTTTTAGAGTAGAGTCACCGTTTTCCGAGCACTTGCGTGGGTGTCCGGGCGCGATTAAAAGTCCTACCATGGACTTCCTTTTAGTGTTGAAATTCGGGGTGCGCGAACGGCTTGCCTTGTAGTGCTGTACATAACTAGCTGGTCTTATGATCATCCTCATATTTGTGAGAAGGGGTAAAAACCCTCGACAAATATAATCGGAAGTCTAAATACCGGTTAACTAATGTCACTTTGGATTTCAACTTAGAGTCATCGTTATTCTAACACTCACGTGAGTGTTCGCGTGCGCGATTGAAAGTCCTACCGGGGACTTCATTTCGTTTGCTCGAATATTCGATTAGTTTATTTAGAATAGAGTCACCGTTTTCCGAACACTTGCGTGGGTGTCCGGGCGCGATTAAAAGTCCTATCATGGACTTCCGTTTAGTGTTGAAATTCGGGGTGCGCTTCGGATTTCAACTTAGAATCACCGTTATTCTAACACTCACGCGAGTGTTCGCGTGCGCGATTGAAAGTCCTACCGGGGACTTCGTTTTATTTCTTCGACATTTCGATTAGATTACTTCGCGAATTTGGATAGAACAGTAGAATCTACGTAATTATAACACACGTGAGTGTCGCGAACGCGATTAATGCGCTTTGATTGATCGAAATTCGGAAGCACGAAATCAGATGTGCATAATAATCCGTTATGCCTGAGGCGAGGGTGTTGAACGGTAAAGCTTTCTGTAAGTGGAGTCCCTGTAGCTAATGCTAGATACTTCCTGCTAGCTTTGAACCATGCCCAAAATATCCGAGCGGAAGGCATAAAGGATCGGTATCGCGGAACGCGGTTTTTAGAGTAAATTAGAATCACCGTTAGCCCGTGGGTCTCCACATGCAGCAACTTCCACGTAGTGAGACCTGGGTCGATAATACTTACGCAGACTAATTGTAAATTTTTTAATACAAGTATTACCGAGCGAATGGCTGCATATTGTATTACTTTTCCATAATTTTTTTAATCTAATTTCAACTAAACATTAACATATTTCCATCTTATATAGCTAATAATACTTCGAAAGAAGAAATATAACAGAATTTGTTGTACAATAATTTCTTACAGAAACGACAAGGAAATTTATCTATCACACTTTTATGTCCGCTGTTATTTCTATTTATTTTTATTTATTCTCACTAATTATTCTTTATATATCTCGGGTGGGACCCATGGGAGGGGCCCATGGGGGTTGGTCTCTGTGCGGGTTACAGTCTCAGCATCTTGTCATGTTGCTTCTCTTTTCTTATCTTCCTGCGGCTCTCTTTTCTGTCATATTATTCTTTTTTAATTATGTCATTAATATATTCTTATTAATTATGATATATAGTCTCGGGTGGGACCCATTGGAGGGGCCAATGGGTGAGGGCTTCTGTGCGGGCTCCTGTATCAGGATCGTGTTAAGATGCTTCATTTTTCCTCTCTTTCTGGGGCTCTCTTTTCTTTTTCCGGCTCTCTTTTCTATCTCATATTTTTCTTTTATAATTATGTTTTTAATTATGTTATATTTATGTCTTATTTATGTTTTATTTATATTTTATTTATGTTTTTAATTATGTTTTTAATTATGTTTCGAATATATTTTCTATTTTATTTATTTTTTATTTATAATCTATGTATATATTATGTTTTATTTTATATATTTTTGTTCTTTCTTTTATTTTCTTTTTAGCTTTTTCTTTTTCAGGATAGATCATCGAGGGATAGGTTC
This sequence comes from Vespa velutina, assembly GCF_912470025.1. Taxonomy (NCBI): domain Eukaryota; kingdom Metazoa; phylum Arthropoda; class Insecta; order Hymenoptera; family Vespidae; genus Vespa; species Vespa velutina. Next base: position 1,660,044 of record NC_062210.1, read on the forward strand.
ATCTGCGGCCGAATGGTACATCGCTGGATTCATCCTCGAATTCTACACGCGAATACGGGAAGGATAGGAAGGACACTGGCGCGCGTGTCGGCGGGCACAGGCGTGGGTGTTCTCGGGCGCGATTATATTTCGTTTGATTGTTCGTATCGAAAACGCGAATTGTAGAGTAGAGTCACCGTTTTTCTAACATTCGCGTGGGTGTTCGGGCGCGATTAAAGGTCCTACCGAGGACTTCGTTTGATTTTTTCGACATTTCGATGGGGGTACTTCGCGAATTTCGGTTTAACAGTAGAATCTACGTAATTATAACACACACGTGAGTGTCGCGACGCGATTAGTATTTCTAAGGAGTGCGCTTTGATTGTTCGAAATTCGGAAAGCACGAATTCGGATGTGCTAAATAATCCGTTATGTCTGAAGCAGACGGTACATTGGTGGAGCTATCTGTAAGAGGTGTGTTGTAGCTAAGCTACGCATACCCTGTTAGTTAAGAAGCCGGTGCATTGAAGCGGAAAGGTATCGCGGATCGGTATCGCGGAACGCGGATTTTAGAGTAGAGTCACCGTTAGCCCGTGGGTCTCCACATGCAGCAACCTCCACGTGGTGAGACCTGGGTCGATAATACTTGCGTAGACTAATTGTAAATTTTTTAATACAAGTATTACCGAGCGAATGGCTGCATATTGTATTACTTTTCCATAATTTTTTTAATCTAATTCCAACTAAACATTAACATATTTCAATCTTATATAGCTAATAATACTTCGAAAGAAGAAGTATAACAGAATTTATTGTACAATAATTTCTTACAGAAACGACAATTTATCTATCATACTTTTATGTCCGCTGTTATTTCTATTTATTTTTATTTATTCTCACTAATTTTTCTTTATATATCTCGGGTGGGACCCATGGGAGGGGCTCATGGGTGAGGGCCTCTGTGCGGGTTGCTTTCTAAGCATCATGTAGTGTTGTTTCTCTTTTCTTCTTTTTCTGGGGCTCTTTTTTCGTTCTCCGGCTATCTTTACATTCTCCGGCACTCTTTTTGTTCTCTGGCTCTCTTTTCTATCTCATATTTTTATTTTTCAATTATGCTTTCAATTATGTTATCAATATGTTATTTCCTTTTAATTGTATTATCTTAATATTTATTTATGTTGTTTCTTTTTATTTATATTTTTAATTATGTTTTAATTATGTTTTATTTATGTTTTATTTATATTTTATTTATGTTTTTAATTATGTCTTTAATTATGTTTTTAATTATGTTTTTAATTATGTTTTTAATATATTCTTATTAATTATGATTTCTAGGTCTTAGGTAGGACCCATGGAATGGTGCTGTCTGCTGTTTCCGCATCGTCCAGTGCTGCTTCTTTTTTGTTTTTTTTCTAGCTCTCTTATTTATTAATATGTTTATTTTCTATTTATAATCTATATATATATTATGTTTTATTTTATATATTTTTTTTGTTTCTCTTATTTTCTCCTTAGCTTTTTCTTTTTCAGTTTAGATCATCGAGGGAAAGGTTCATCTGCGCCCCAATGGTACATCGTTGGATTCATCATCGATTTCTACGCGCGAATACGGGAAGGATAGGAAGAACACTGGCGCGCGTGTCGGCAGGCACAGGCGTGGGTGTTCTCGGGCGCGATTATATTACGTTTGATTGTTCGAATCGAAAACGCGAATTTAGAGTAGAGTCACGTTTTTCTAACACTCGCGTGGGTGTTCGGGCGCGTTTAAAGGTCCTACCGTGGGCTTCGTTTGATTTCTTCAATCGTCGATGGGGGTACTTCGCGAATTTCGGTTTAACAGTAGAATCTACGTAATTATAATACACACGTGAGTGTCGCGACGCGATTAGTATTTCTAAGGAGTGCGCTTTGTTTGTTCGAAATTCGGAAAGCACGAATTCAGATGTGCTTAATAATCCGTTATGTCTGAAGCAGACGGTACATCGGTGGAGCTATCTGTAAGAGGTGTGTTGTAGCTAAGCTACGCATACCCTGTTAGTTAAGAAGCCAGTGCATTGAAGCGGAAAGGTATCGCGGATCGGTATCGCGGAACGCGGATTTTAGAGTAGAGTCACCGTTAGCCCGTGGGTCTCCACATGCAGCAACCTCCACGTGGTGAGACCTGGGTCGATAATACTTGCGTAGACTAATTGTAAATTTTTTAATACAAGTATTACCGAGCGAATGGCTGCATATTGTATTACTTTTCCATAATTTTTTTAATCTAATTCCAACTAAACATTAACATATTTCCATCTTATATAGCTAATAATACTTCGAAAGAAGAAGTATAACAGAATTTATTGTACAATAATTTCTTACAGAAACGACAAGGAAATTTATCTATCACACTCTTATGTCAGCTGTCATTTCTATTTATTCTTATTTACTCTCACTAATTATATTTGTATATCTCCTTTATATATTTCGGGTGGGACTGATGGGAGGGGCCCATGAGTGAGGGCCTCTGTGCGGGTTGCTGTCTCAGCATCATGTAGAGCTGCTTCTATTCTCTTATCTTTCTGCGGCTCTCTTTTCTAAGTAATATTTTTCTTGATTTTATTTTTTATGTAATTAATATACTCTTATGAATTATGATTTATAGTCTCGGGTGGGACCCATGGGATGGGCCATGGGGGTGTGCCTCTGTGCGGGTTACTGTTTCAGCATCGTATAGAACTGCATCCATTTTTTTCTCTTTTGTATTTCATATTTTTCTTTTTTAATTATGTTTTCAGTTATGTTATTAATAAGTTATTTCTTTTTCATTATGTTTTCTTAATATTTATTTATGTTGTTCCTTTTTAATTATGTTTTTAATTATATGTTTAATTATGTGTTTAAATATGTGTTTAATTATGTGCTTAATTATGTGTTTATTTGTGTTTATTTGTGTTTATTTATGTGTTTAATTATGTGTTTAATTATGTGTTTAATCATATTTTAATTATGTTATTAATATATTCTTATTAATTATGATTTATATATTTTAGGTAGGACACATGAGAAGATGCGGTTGGCTGTCTCAGCATCGTATAGAACTGCATTCATATTTTTGTTCTTTAATTATGTTTTCAGTTATGTAATTAATAAGCTATTTCTTTTCAGTTATGTTTTCTTAATATTTATTTATGTTGTTTCTTTTTAATTATGTTTTCTTAATATTTATTTATGTTATTTCTTTTTAATTATGTTTTTAATTATGTTTTCAGATATGTTATTAATATATTCTTATTAGTTATGATTTATAAGTTTCAGGTGGTATCCATGAGACGGTGCGGGCAGCAATATCAGCATCGTGCATAGCTATTTCATTCTCCAGCACTCTTATTTATTTATATGTATTTATTTTCTATTTTATATATTTTTTCTCATTTATTTATTCATCATCTTTTTTTCTTTTTCAGGGATCATCGAGTAATCATGCAGCGATATTCAATATGTCTTTTGTTTTCTTTTTCTTATGTTTTCCTTATCTTCTTTTTTTTCAGTATAGATCATCAAGGGATAGGTTCACCTCCGGTTGAATGTGTCATCGCCTGGCACGATTCATCATCGATTTTTATGCGCGGATACGGGAAGGATAGGAAGAACACTGACGCGCGTGTCGGCGTGCACAAGTGTGGGTGTTCTCGGGCGCGATTATATTTCGTTTGATTGTTCGTATCGAAAACGCGAATTTAGAGTAGAGTCACCGTTTTTCTAACACTCACGTGAATTTACGCGGGCGCGACTTATAAGTCCTACCGGGGACTTCGTTTCATTTGCTCGAATATTCGATTAGATTACTTCGCGAACGCGTTTTTTTTAGAGTAGAGTCACCGTTTTCCGAGCACTTGCGTGGGTGTCCGGGCGCGATTAAAAGTCCTACCATGGACTTCCGTTTAGTGTTGAAATTCGGGGTGCGCGAACGGCTTGCCTTGTAGTGCTGTACATGTAGCTAGCCGATGTTATGACGATCACCTTATTTGTAAGCGGGGGAAAATCCCTCGACCAAATAACATCGATAGTCAAAATACCGGTTATCTTATGTCACTTTGGATTTCAACTTAGAGTCACCGTTATTCTAACACTCACGTGAGTGTTCGCGTGCGCGATTGAAAGTCCTACCGGGGACTTCATTTCGTTTGCTCGAATATTCGATTAGTTTATTTAGAATAGAGTCACCGTTTTCCGAACACTTGCGTGGGTGTCCGGGCGCGATTAAAAGTCCTATCATGGACTTCCGTTTAGTGTTGAAATTCGGGGTGCGCGAACGGTGTCACCTAGTAGTGCAGTACATGTAGCTGATCGATATTATGACGATCATGTTATTTGTAAGTGAGGGAAAATCCCTCGAGCAAATATCATCGAGAGCCATAATACTGGTTAACTCATGTCACTTCGGATTTCAACTTAGAGTCACCGTTATTCTAACACACACGTAAATGTTCGCATGCGCGATTAAAAGTCCTACCGGGGACTTTGTTTTATTTCTTCAACATTTCTATTAGATTACTTCGCGAATTTGGATAGAACAGTAGAATCTACGTAATTATAACACACGTGAGTGTCGCGAACGCGATTAATGCGCTTTGATTGTTCGAAATTCGGAAGCACGAATTCAAATGTGCTTAATAATCCGTTATGCCTGAGGCGAGTGTGTCGAACGGTAAAGCTCTCTGTAAGTGGGGTCCCTGTAGCTAAGGCTATATACCTCCTGTTAGCTAAGTCGCCCTAGATGTCCGAAGCGGAAGGCATAAGGGATCGGTATCGCGGAACGCGGTTTTTAGAGTAAATTAGAATCACCGTTAGCCCGTGGGTCTCCACATGCAGCAACTTCCACGTAGTGAGACCTGGGTCGATAATACTTGCGTAGACTAATTGTAAATTTTTTAATACAAGTATTACCGAGCGAATGGCTGCATATTGTATTACTTTTCCATAATTTTTTTAATCTAATTTCAACTAAACATTAACATATTTCCATCTTATATAGCTAATAATACTTCGAAAGAAGAAATATAACAGAATTTATTGTACAATAATTTCTTACAGAAACGACAAGGAAATTTATCTATCACACTTTTATGTCCGCTGTTATTTCTATTTATTTTTATTTATTCTCACTAATTATTCTTTATATATCTCGGGTGGGACCCATGGGAGGGGCCCATGGGTGAGGGCTTCTGTGCGGGTTGCTATCTAAGCATCGTGTGGAGTTGTTTCTCTTTTCTTCTCTTTCTGGGGCTCTTTTTTCGTTTTCCGTCTCTCTTTACATTCTCCGGCACTCTTTTCTATCTCATATTTTTATTTTGCAATTATGTTTTCAATTATGTTATCAATATGTTATTTCCTTTTAATTGTATTTTCTTAATATTTATTTATGTTGTTTCTTTTTATTTATATTTTTAATTATGTGTTCAATTATGTTTTTTATTATGTTTTTAATTATGTTTCTTTCTCTAGCTTTCTTATTTATTAATATATGTTTATTTTCTATTTTATTTATTTTTTATTTATAATCTATGTATATATTATGTTTTATTTTATATATTTTTGTTCTTTCTCTTATTTTCTTTTTAGCTTTTTCTTTTTCAGGATAGATCATCGAGGGATAGGTTCATCTGCGGCCGAATGGTACATCGCTGGATTCATCCTCGAATTCTACACGCGAATACGGGAAGGATAGGAAGGACACTGGCGCGCGTGTCGGCGGGCACAGGCGTGGGTGTTCTCGGGCGCGATTATATTTCGTTTGATTGTTCGTATCGAAAACGCGAATTGTAGAGTAGAGTCACCGTTTTTCTAACATTCGCGTGGGTGTTCGGGCGCGATTAAAGGTCCTACCGAGGACTTCGTTTGATTTTTTCGACATTTCGATGGGGGTACTTCGCGAATTTCGGTTTAACAGTAGAATCTACGTAATTATAACACACACGTGAGTGTCGCGACGCGATTAGTATTTCTAAGGAGTGCGCTTTGATTGTTCGAAATTCGGAAAGCACGAATTCGGATGTGCTTAATAATCCGTTATGTCTGAAGCAGACGGTACATTGGTGGAGCTATCTGTAAGAGGTGTGTTGTAGCTAAGCTACGCATACCCTGTTAGTTAAGAAGCCAGTGCATTGAAGCGGAAAGGTATCGCGGACCGGTATCGCGGAACGCGGATTTTAGAGTAGAGTCACCGTTAGCCCGTGGGTCTCCATATGCAGCAACCTCCACGTGGTGAGACCTGGGTCGGTATTACTTGCAAAGTTTAATTCTAAATCATATAACGCAAGTACTACCGAGCGAATGGCTGCATGTCTTTACGCGTTTTCAAAATTTTTTCTTTTCATATCTTACTAGACATTCATTTATATTTTATTAATCGTATTTTCTGTTTTCATTTTCGCGATCCTTAGTTCTGTTTTTTTTTTACACGGTTCTAATTAATAATTGATTGGCCTTCACTTCTGGTTATATTAAATTTTCAAATATTCGAAGTTTAAATTTTCAAAGTTTATCGAGGATTATTTCTAGCACCTGTTTCTGAATAATATTGCAAATGTTTTTGAATATCAGAAACGGTAGATATTCGTACGATGGATACCAGCTCGATACTCTTTCGTATTATCCTCGTTGAGTTCAGGTACGTTGCAGATTTTATCTAACATAAATCCTTTTCTTATATATCAATGATAGTTAACGTTACCGCAAATCGCAAAATGTAAATGCGATGCAAATAAAAGGGACGATATGATAATTCATGCAAACGCATATAAAAATAACGAGTAAAGCTCATTAGAAAAGACGATTACATTTTAATCGTTTAATCTACGATACTAATTCGGAAAAAGGATAATTGATCTTCGTTAATTGCGAGTTGAAAAAGCTTTCGTTTATATGTATATTTTGTGAGTTTTCCATTTACCGGAAAACGGAGTTTCATTCGGTATATCCCGAACGTTTCAACTTTTCTCTCTCACTCACTCACTCTCTCTCTCTCTCTCTCTATTTTTTTTTTTTTACTTTTTATTTTTCGATCTATTTCGAATGAGAATTTTTAATCTCTTCGATTTGAAATTTCAGATTGATTCGCTTCATCGTATTCGAGATGATTGTTCGAGGCACAATTCAGTTTAGAAAATCGTTCGCAATTCGTTGCTTTTAAAATGACACTAACTTTTTCTTCTCACTTTTTTTTATTTACTCTTAATGCGATAACTTAAATTGTCCATGAAATATTTCTCTCTATTTCTATCTCTCTATCTCTCTCTCTCTCTCTCTCTCTCTCTCTCTCTCTCTCTCTCTCTCTCTCTCTCTCTCTATCTCTTTTTCTGTTGGCTCGAGAAAAGTGGCTTCCTGCGTTCACGTTACGGTGTGCCAAGGGGTTGGTTGTCCAGACATTAACCGAAGTTATACATGTGTGTAAAGGCCAGCGGAGATTCTTTTTTCCACGAGTAAACATCCGCCTTCCGCCGTTGATATTATTTTTTCATTTACGAGTATGCATCCTGCAAATTATAACTCTTCCCCCGACCACACGGAAGAATTACGTCGTCGTTACGAAGTGGCTTTGTCGCGGGAGGGACAAAACGAAAAAACAAAAAAAAAAAAAAAATAAGAGAAAAAAGAACAACGATAAAAGAAAGAAAAAAAGAAAAAGGACAACAAAATTGTAAATAATAGAAGATGTAGTAATAGAAATTAATTTTTTCTCTTTTCTTTTTCGGATTTCTTTTTTTTTGCTGTTTCTTTTACCTCATCATTCTTATTACATATATTATCGGCGACGTTTAAACTCGATAATTATTTTTGAAATCACGTTAGATAGACGAAGAAAGGAGAAATAGAAAGTGAAAAAAAATAGATATATATATATATATTTTTTTTTTTCTTTTTTTTTCTTTTCTAAGATAATTTTATATAATGACATGAAGATCACGTTTAACTGAGAATTCGTTTACGATCGCTGAGACTTCGAAAATTTCTAAAAGCATTCAACTTCGACTACATTTTAGCCTTGGTTATCTATTTCAAGCACGTAGAACAAACGCCAGTTATCTGATCAGCAACATTTTTAGCAAACGCTATTTTGGATGAGCAGACCCATCTCGCAAATGGAACTAAATTTCTTTGCTAATCGATCTGATAACATTCATGCAGATATTGTTAACGATATGTCAGCCAAACCGAAAATGACTTTATTAATACTCTCAATTTCAAATTGATGATTCGCTTTATCCGAGAGAGAGAAAAAGAGATAGAGAATGGTACTCATATTGAAAGCTCGAAACATTTTATGTAGAAAATACACGTTGCTACTTTATGGCTTGTATTCATGCAGAGACCATTGCATATATATATATATATATATATATATATATATATATATATATAATACGTGTGCATTGCTTCAGTAATACTCTTCATTTGCTTCGTTTCAATAAGCTTTCGACTATAGTTCAGTATTTTCCATCGTTGTAAATTAATTCTTTCAATTTCGAAACGTACCTACGTACGTACGTATGTACGTACGTTTTTTTTATTTTTTATTTTTTAGAATAAACAAACGTCATTTCTGAAATATGAAAATGTTTGAAAGGAATGAAGAAGTAAAAGAAAATAAAATGAAGATAAAATTTTGTTTGTTTTAAGAGACTAAAAGAATAAAGTTGTTAGAAAGAAAAAGAGAGACAAAGAGAGAGACAGAGAGAGAGAGAGAGAGAGAGAGAGAGATAGACAGAGAGAGAGAAAGATACAGAGGCAAGGAGTGTTTCTTCATGTGTTAAACGTATGTATCGGATATAGAGAGAGATATAATGAGAAATAGAGTGAGAAAGAGAGAGAGAGAGAGAGAGAGAGAGAGAGAGAGAGAGAGGAAAGGGAGGAGAGAGGGAGAGTCCTGAGTGTACACACGGTTGTGCGGTTAGTTACGTATAGGCAATTCGGAATGGTGAATGTTAGACATCTCCCGAGGTCTCCATTAGCATACATCCGTAACACCGGTCCTCACCCCTGACTTCCTACACCTCCGGCGAACTACCCTGGAGGGTTAAATTAACCTTCTCTCCGGTGGCATCTAACGGATATCTGTATGCTGTCCTTGTTCGACGAGTACGAGTGTACCGTTGACTCCAAGAGGAAGAGGATACGAGAAAATAGGAGAATTTCGCGTTACGGTTATGGAACGACGGAATGGAGTTTGAAAATTTTCTACCACGTGCTACAGTTTTGCCAGAGAGAGAAATAGAAAAGAGGAACAGAGAGAATGAGAAAATGTATATTGTGTATTGTGTGTGTATATATATGTATGTGTGTGCATATGCTTATATACATAGTTATGACGAATTGATTAACACGTGTTTATTCCGTTCGATATCGACACGTTTAATGATATATCAATTATTTTACTTTGCAATAAGGACAATTCACTAACTTGTGAAACATACTTTAGTCCTTGCTTTAATTACATTTATATATATATATATATATATATATATATATATATGTGTGTGTGTGAGTGTGTGTGTATATATATATATATATGTAGGTATGTATCTATGTATGTATAAATAGGTATATACGTACATATAGGTAAGTACATATAGGTAAGCCGTAATATACGTCGTGTTTCTTCCCTTTAATTTTCCCAACGAAATTAGGGGAAGTCATTTTCCCAAGGAAATTTCGTAGCTACATTTCGTAGCACTCCTACGGTTTTTCCACGTTTATGTAACGCAGTAATTAAAACGAGCAAGCGTAATCGGTACGGTCATTAAGTTACTTCCTTTATCGTGTATTAAATTCGCTTAGAGAAATCCGTCCGCGTATCTAAATTTCATAGGGAAAACGTGAGATTAGGCACGAAGGAAGTAAGTACGATCGATTACGGTGGACTCTTTTTCTCTCTCTCTTTCTCTCTCTCTCTCTCTCTCTCTCTTTCTATAGCGTTTTGATCTTTCATCGACAACTACGAAAGAGCATGTGGCGGCAGCTTTGAAGCATCGCGATGGAATTTTAATAGCCGATGCCAATGTTCACGTCCTCGTGCACTCGAAATTGGTTCGCGTGTTTCTTTGCGGTAGAAAGAGGGTAGGAAAGAGGGTTGAAAGAGGGCAAATATCGGGGCACCGTTGTTAAAGTAATAAAACGCTTTTCGCCTCACGGCGATCGTTTGAACGAAAGAAAGTTAAGCTTTTATGGATTTTAACCCTTTCTTTATATTTATTTTTTTGTTTCTTTTTCTTTGCTCTCTATCTTTCCCTCTCCCCCCCTCTCTCTCTCTCTCCCTTTCTCATCCCTTCGTTAAAAACTTTCTTCTCGAAGTTATCCGTTTTAATATTTTTTTCTTCCCCCTTTTTTTTTTTTTTATATTGAAAGAATAATAATAAATAAAATGAAACTTAATTAAATCAGATTTATAATAATGAATTACTATACGATAATATATAAATAATACAAATGCATATTCATATAGATGTTTATGTTTCAATTTAATTTAATTTAATTTAATTTAATTTAATTTAATTAATTAAATTGAATTACATTAAATTCGATCCTCTCAATATGACGCATTAATGATATTTAATTATCAATTAAATATTAAGAATTACAAGCAATCCCGAAACCTTTCTTTAATGTTTAAATAATACAATAAATATGTATAATAAATATGACGAAATTAATATTAATCATTAATTGAACGATATACGATATTAGAGAAAAGTTGTAGAAGAAAATGATTGAAATTTATTCGATGTAATCATCCTGATGGTAGATAAGAAAATAGATTCAAGAGAAAAAGAAGATTAAGGGGTATATATATATATATATATATATATATATATATATAAAGAGAGAGAGAAGAGAGATATACATATATATATATAAAGAGAGAGAGAGAGAGAGGAAGAGAGAGAGAAAGAGAGAAGGAAGGAATAAAAGGAAAGCAAGGAAGGGGCCAACACGGTGGACACCTCACCCTTTACACCCTTTACCTATATCCAACAACCCGTAATGGAATTGCAAATCCGACGACATTACATGCCTCTTGGCAAGTTGCGATTTCGCGCTGGTTTCCTCGCCTACTAACCATCTCTTACTCCTCCTAAAATTACGAAATGCTGAGAATTAATCCTCGTACGATCTCAATCAAATCATGAATGATCGATGGATCCTATGAGAAAGATGATATATTTTATATTTTATCACGAAAATATAAATAATCCTTTTCTCTCTCTCTCTCTCTCTCTCTCTCTCTCTCTCTCTTTCTTTCCTTTTTCATTTTTTACTTTTATCTTTCATACTTTTCTCCATTTTTACAGGAAATAAATATCACACAGGGGATACTTAATTATATTTGACGATATCGTCGAACAGACGCTTTAAATGAAAATAAATAGAACGTGGCATTAATCGGATCTTACAAAGGCTCTTCTGATAGAATATCGTAAAGCTCGTTATACTTGTGTACGATATCAACGAAGGACGATAAAAGGGAAGGGTAGTATGAATATGGATAGTAGTGTAACAATCGTTAAGGTGTGACGTAAATTGGGGTCTGTGTGTCGAAGAGTTTATTTTGAACGAAGTGGATGAGAAGTAAGAGAGAGAGAGAGAGAGAGAAAGAGAGATAGGATAATTTTGTCCCATAGTGACTATACTTAATGTTCCTGATTATCATTGTATATATGGATTATAGGCACAGAAATCATTTCGTTAAATTCGAAATATAAATTTATGTTTAATATAGATCGATGATATAAATATAATTTCTTTTTTTTTTTTTTCTTTTAGAATTACGAATGATTAATGAAAAAAAGAAAAAAATTATATAAAACATTTTTAATCGATATAAAATGATATAGATATTAAATGGAGTTTTACTATCTTCTCTCCCTCTCTCTCTCTCTCTCTCTCTCTCTCTCTCTCTCTTTCTCTCTAACTTTCTCTTTCCTTTGTCTAAACGATACTGAACGTTTCAGACATGAACACAAGAAAGACATAGAGCTAACATAGGTGTACAATCTACTTACTCTATAGTAGTACGACGACACTACCAAGAGTTCTTCGACCATTGTTCGTATGTCACGGTCGTTCGTTTAACACTTCAACCGAATACCAAAGCGGAACATGACTTTCGGTTTTGACGTTGATACCACATTCAAGCTTCCACCACCAATTTTCGAGATAAATTTGAACGAACGATATACATGTAATCATGAATGATGAAAATGTGAGAACGAATTCACGATTATTCTCGATGATTAAAATATGAGAAAGAAAAATTTTTCTTATATTGTTCCTCTTCAAATGTTAATTACAATCATGTTCGTTTTGGACATTCCAGTCGACATCTCGTTTCCCCTTTGGCAGATCAGATCCACAGGGCCGTACTTTCGTAACGCCCCGCGAGATTAATTTTCAACGAGGACATCCGGTAAAAGCGCTACTCGAATATTAATTGTAAAAGAGTCACCGAGAGAGAGAGAGAGAGAGAGAGAGAGAGAGAGAGAGAGAGAGAGAGAGAATAAAAACTCGTCTCGTCTACGTTCCTCATAAATTTAAACGTACACATTGGACAGGATATTGACGCTACAGTCGTATTAAAAAAAAAGAAAAAAGAAAAAGAAAGGAAAAAAAAATATCTTTCAAAGGAAAAGCAATATAATAGGGAGGTTAAAAAAAAAAGAAAGAAAGAAAGGAGACAAAATAGTAGATATTTCGTACCTGGTGTACGTGCAACAGGCGATAAAAGATATAAGTCCTAATCTTTTATATTCGATAATGTGTCCGCATGGCATGTATTTTCTCTCGTGGAATTTAAATCAAATCATGCACAACACAGTAGATACATATACATATCTACTAGAAAATAGCGAAGGTCGAGAAGAGGCTTCTGCAAGAAGAGAGAGAGAGAGAGAGAGAAAGTAGAGAGGCCAAATTGTAAATCTTTCCACGTCGCAGAGACCAGATTTATTGTAACTTTATTTGTAATTCTATTTTTCTTTCTCCTACATATGTATATACATTCATTCTCTCGTAGCTCTTTCCAATAAATGTTTCGAATAGTTTCGGAAAAAAAAGCGACCGGAAAAAAGAAAAAGAAAGAGAGAGAGAGAGAGAGAGATAGAGTAGGAGGGTGGAAAGAAGAGAAAAAAACTATGGAAATTTCTGAATTCTCACATATATATATATATATATATATATATATATATATATGTATACATGTATATATATATACATGTAGATGTATGTATATACGGTATGAATATATTTTAGAAGGAAGAATTTATTGATCGTTTCTTGACTTAGCAAATTCTCTCGCTACTTTTAACAGAACTAAGAGGTATCCATCAGTCATGAACTTAGAGAGAGAGAGAGAGAGAGAGAGAGAGAGAGAGAGATGTAATACTTTAACGTGTACCTTCAAACTCTGAACTGAATACCTTTGGCCAAGTTAGAAGGTGACCTCAACCTCACCCCTCTTTTGAACTTTCAAAGGCTTAAGAAGGGTTTGTCGAGGTGTAGACGACTAAGCTATAATCGACGATGACTGCGGACGAGCTGTTTCCTCCTCCTCCTCCTCTTTCTTTTCTCTCTCTCTCTCTCTCTCTCTCTCTCTCTCTTTCTCTCTTTTCTGTCTATTTCTCTCTTCTATTCTCTTTACTCGCCTTTCTTCGTGTTTTCACGTCTCAATTTCAAATTCGCTTGTACATTAGTCTTCTTCTTCTTCCTCTTCTTCTTCTTTCTTCCTCTTTCTTTCTCTCTCTCTTTTTTTTTTTATTTCCAAGTGTCTTAGAAATATTACATAGTCTTTTCAAAAAACCACTCCACTTGCATTTGCACTATCCTCAAGGACGCTTATATTCTTTTTTCGAATGATATAGTTTGAACTATCTGGAAAAATCATGGATACTCTTATCGAGATATATATTTCTACGTCGATTGTTCTCAATAAAAAGAAGAAGAAGAAGAAGAAGAAGAAGAAGAAAACGAAGAAGACGAAAAAGTAGAGGGGAACAAAAAAAGAACCAATCATGGATTTCTATATTTGAGATATACGAAAAGGAATCGAGGAGGACGATTTCGAAATTTCGATTTGCCTCGTCGATTTTCAATCTAAACAAATCTCGTTGAAATTTTGTAAATTCCACGAACGAGAAAATCTTTTACCTGACGTTCCAAAAAATATTATATATATAAATATATAAATACACACACACACATTTAAATATATTTATATGAAATATTTTTTTTTTAATTTTTACAATTATTAATAAAAAAAAAAAACAGTTTATTTAATAATATTCACGCGCCTCGAATAAGATTTGAAGTTCAATTTAAGGTATCAAAGAGTTAAAAAAAAAAAAAATAATAAAGGAAAAAAGAAGGAAAGTAAACTCTCAAAGGAATAAAAAATCTATGGCACATCTTTCGTTCGGATCAATTTTGAATTACTATTTCTCAGAGTTAGTTCTACGACATGTTCGATGATAGCGTAGTAAGTTTAAAAGTTCCTCGTGGAAACTTGATTATATCGTTGCTGATCCTCTATGGAATTCCTTTTTTGTCTTTATAATAGCAATAGAGAACGTTTATTACATTACGTTTCGTATGCGGCACGAATGCCCATGAGATCTCGTTATTAACGTGTCATGGTATTTCTACGTTGAAACGACTCGTTAGAATTTCTCACGGCTCTTTTGGTTTGCGTTTTCTAAACTCACCTTAACACGGGAAACCTTGCCGACACTTTCGTATGAAGTAAATTCGAGTACCGTAGAGTTTAAAATTCATTGTGGTCAAATCGCGCAGAGAAATATTATATATTATAAATTTCTCTTTTAAATATGCTCTCATATTTTATTCAACACATTTAATGTCAACAAACAAAAAGAAAAATAACAATTTCGAAGGAAAAGTAACAAAAAAATAATGAAAGGAAAAATTGAAGGAGGGAGGTAAAAAAGAAAACAAAAAGAAAGAATAAATAAATAAAGAAAAAAACAAAAAGAAAAAAGGAAGAAAACGAAAGTGAACAACTCAAAAAAAAAAAAAAAAAGAAAAAGAAAACAAGGAAAAGAAACAAAACAAAAAAAAAAAATAATAAAAGGCAATTTCTCGTAAACCCTCGAAATAAGTAGAATCTTCGAAAAGGGTAAACGAACGTTTTACGCGTTACTCTACAAAAATTCCAAACCAATCGGACATGGATCGTTATTCGAAGTGGAGCCATAAATTCCAAGCAGTTGCACCCTGATGAGAGAGGGTTCGTATCAAGAGCACAAACGTCTCTTCGGATAAAAGAAGATATATCGCTTTTCCTTCTCTAACCTTACTCATCCTATGCATCTTCCCTTAAACATCTTCTATCTGAGCTTGAAGGATAAGATTCTAAAGTACGAAAATTTCGTAAGAGAATGCCGTCAAATTTTCGTATAGAGATGGCTACGTCTTCGGAAAATTATCTTTTGAAAATTTTCATCGGAAGAAGTGCATCATATTTTCGAACGCACAAACGTTTCTTTATTAAGAATGCTTTATCTCGTTATTAAAGAGTGAAGAAAGAGAGAAAGAGAGAGAGAGAGAGGAAGAGAGAGAGAAAAGGTCACTAGATAGAGTAAGCCTCTCTGTTGTCCGTTGGCATGCATCTCGTGGCTCTAATGAAAAAAAAAGAAAGAAAAAAAAGAGAGAGAGAGAGAGAGAGAGAGAGAGAGAGAGAAAAATATCTCTTGTGTGCGTATACACGCCAGTACGAAGTGCTACTACCATGAGTGGAGAAAAGAGAAAAAAGAGAAAAAAGAAAGAAAAAAAAAAAAGAAAAAGAAAAGAAAAGACAAAAAAAAAAAGAAGAAGAACGAAATAGCACGTGCTTTACGCGTTTCGAGAGTATGTATGTACATACGCGACGTGCTAATACGTCTGAATCCATCGCCAGCCTTGTTTTTTTTTTCTTCTTTCTTTTTTCTTTTTTTTTTTTTTTTTTTTTTTTACGTCCAAGTCGAAAGCCTCATATACTTGAAAAGCAGCCTCGTATTCACCTGGCGCAGTAAGTTTTCTTTCAGCGATTAGTTATGGCAATGTATTGATGTTATTTATTAACAAAAGACTCTATCGGGGTGAAGAAAAGTTTTGACCCGATTTGCACTTGTCCACGATCGATTTCCATAATTAAATCTCTTTATAAACGAGATATTATAGATTTTCGTCGATAGTAAAATAGATTTAGAAGCTTCGAAAAGGCGATTAAAAGTTCGCTTTACATTATATATCCTATCGTATCGATCGCATCGATATTCAAAGAAATCATATCGATCTTCCATTTCTCTTTTTTCGTTTTCTTCTTTTTCTTCTTCTTTTTTTTTCCTTTTTTTTTTCCTTTTTTTTCTAATTTTAGGATACATTTATTCCCCTTTGTTTGACTCTCTATTTCGATCGGCATTTTGAACATTCATTGTTTTATTCTTTTTTTTTTTTCTTTTATTTTTTTTTTTAATGCAATTGAATGCTGAATGGATATCATTGAATTGTCCAATATCAATAGAGAAATTTCGTATTTTATATCTAAATAAACAATTTCGATATTTGTCATCGAAAATACGATAACGTACTAGTAAATTTTCTCATCGTTTTCGTTTAATAAAATACGAATAATAAGATCATTCGTTTAGAGTTATTACAATATTGGATAATAAATGAATTGATTTAAATAAATATTTTGAATTAATTCGATCGACTTGAATGATACGTATGTATGTATATAAGATAAAATTTCTAATAAAATAATTTAGAGGATTAGCTCGTAAATGGGAATTTACTATTCGAGACGATCGTAATTTGGCGTTTCAAAATGTCGCGTCGTCGCGAGGAGCTCTCTCTCTCTCTCTCTCTCTCTCTCTCTTTCTTTCTCTCTCTCTCTCTCTCTCTCATTCGGCCGAGTATCGATTGAACTTCATATTTACAAGCGCGTTGGATTTTGAGCATTAATCCTGTCGTTCTCTTAAAATGGAACAGAACGGAACGAAACGATACCAGTGTTTTCGTGTTTTAACGAGAGAATAGAAAGAGACTTAAGTTTTGCAAAAAAAAAAAAAAAAAAAGAAGGAGCATCCTAAAATTCGTACCACGCAATGGTACTAATCACGCAAACATTACAAATTCGAATGATTTGACGTATCTTCAATAAAGTTCAAAATATTCATTTATTTCATTTATTTCACGATATTACATTAAGAAGCTTTTTGAATTATTCATCCGAGAAATATTTTTGATCAGATCATATTATAACATAAATATGCGTAAAATATATTCAGGTATGTATAAGATAAGCCTTTCCTCTTAGTCCCCCCCCCCGTCCTCTCTCTCTCTCTCTCTCTCTCACCCTTCCCCAATAATTGATTACGTTTTCGATACGTAATCATTACGTGTACGAAGTCCATCGTACATTCATATATAACAATCGTATTGTTTCAATCTCATTATTAACGAAAAAGTTCTCTATTGCTTTAAGCTTAAAATGACAATTAAGGATTCTTTGTTTCAAATTTAGCTTCTAGTTTGATTATCTCTTGGATATCCTTTTGTGTTTGATAGCATCATGCATCATATACTGATATCGAGATCGTTCTTCTTGATGTATGTATGTGTATGTGTGTCTGTATGTGTGTGTATCTGTGTTTGTGTGTGACATAAAGAGAGAAAGAAAGAAAGAGAAAGAGAAATCACGAGCTGATTCAACGATTCATACAGATATATAAAAGAGAATCGCGTGTGTATGTACGAATGAACGACGTCACGAGTTCCAATGCAACCGAACGATAATTTCCGTTGCGAGATAGCTGCACAACCGCCCCGTTCAGAAACGGCGCCACCACCCTCACATATCCACGAAATTATATGTGTTACTTCATTTCGATTCTGTGGAAATACCGTAGAGCAAATAGGATCGATATCGGAACTTGAGCTTCTTTTATTTTCTCCCGTTGCATTCCCTTATATATCTATGTATATATTATAGCTCATGTCATACATTTTGCGTTTATCTTATACCATATATCCTACGCTTTCCTTTCCGTATCCTTTGTTCTTATTTAGCGCTTAATTACCATATTTGTTTCTAATTTCTACGACTTTGTACCACAAAGTTATTCTAATGTAAATGAGAGATAAATGAAAGATAATTAATATTATTATATATGACAACGTAGAGGGGAAAAAAAGGAAAAATTATTTCTTCGATAAAAGAATTCATTATTTTTTTTATTAATTATTCATTTTCATTCATTTTTATATATATAACTTTTTAATTCAATTATTCCCCCTCCATTTGATCTTTCTTTTCTTGTAGTAAAATAAAATAAATTTGGTTCGTAAGAATTTTTTTATAACAAATTGTTTATAACAAATGGTTTAATAACAAATTGTTGATTATTGACGATATGTTGAAATAAAAAAAAAATAGAAGTTCTGCCCTTTAAATCGGCGTTCGATTCAAGTCTTTACGACTTTTAGTTCCAAAGATATGACCATGTAAACGTAAAACATGAGTATTATTTATGTAAAAAGAAATTGTTTATTAATTTTTTATTAATTTATGTAATTTTATAAATTGGTCATGATCTAAATGTTTCCTTTTATGATCAAGTATGATAAATTTAATTTGCAAGAATTTGTTTATAACAAATTGTTTATAACAAATTGTTAATTAATTATTAACAATACGTCGAACAAAATGTAAAAATAATCGTGCCCTTTAAATTGCCGTTTAATTCAAATCTCTATGACTTTTAGTTCCGAAGATATTTTGATATAAAATGTGGTTATTATTAATGTAAAAAGAAATTGTTCATTAATTGTTTATTAATAATTAATTATTTTATATAATTTTATAAATCGATCATGATCTTAATGTTTCCTTTTTTGATCAAGTATAATGAATTTAATTTGTAAGAATTTGTTTATAACAAATTGTTTATAACAAATTGTTAATTAATTATTAACAATACGTCGAACAAAATGTAAAAATAATTGTGCCCTTTAAATTGCCGTTTGATTCAAGTCTCTACGACTTTCCATTCCCAAGATATTTCTACTTAAATAGAAGACGTTTACGTTGTCCCACTGACCTATATAATTTCATTCATATATCGTAATGACACACTGACCTACATAAATTCTAAGAATTTACGCAATCTTACTATTACTATTTCTATTACTATTACTACGTACTATTACTACGTACTATTACTACGAACAGCTGTACTACACGTATGTATGAATGGAAATCTTTCGAAGGCGATATCTTCGGAACGGAAAGTCGTAGAAACTTGAAACAAGTACCATTTTCAAGCGTTTTTTATTCTCTATTTATCTAAATATTGCAATAATATTGTTATAATAAAATCGATTTTGTTAATAATTTTTTAAATTAACTTTATCCTTTTCTCTCCTAATATTCGCATAACTATAATGAAATTATTTTATATTTTATATTATAATTCTTTTTGCAAATTATTAAATACATTAAAATTAAATATTTATGTAAATATTATTTTGTTTATTAAAAAAAAAAAAAGAAAAAAAAAGAAAAAAAAATCCATTAATATTAATTAATCTACGAATTTGAAAGATCGACAATTTGTAAGACTTTTCTTTCGTGACAAGAACGTAACTGTCATGAAATTATTTAAATTTGTACTGCAATGACAGAAATTATATTTTGTTTATTTAAAATAAAAAATCAGTAATATATGAAATTAAATGATCAAAGTTTCGAGAAAATTTTCCTTCGTAATAAGGACTTTACGTTTATTACAAAATTTACTCCGAGCTAACTTCCGTTTAATTACATTTAATTGATTAATTCAGAAAACAAAATTAGAATTTTTCAATTATCCGTAAGTATATGTCTACTATTATATATAAGCATATAATATATATATCCGTATATTGTATATATAAGTTAAAATACTTGATAATTTCTAAGAATGATATCAAGCAAATTTTTCGTGAATTCCTGAAGATCAAAACGTATATGCGACGGTAGAGATATATCATATCGAAGATATGTGTGTATGTATGTGTGTGTGTGTGTGTGTGTCTAGGAAGGAACGTATATCGATAGAGATAACCAATGGAATTTCTTCGTTGTTTGAGAAAGAAAGGTGTCTCGTACGACAGAATTCAGACTGAATCTCGAAGGCAAGCTTCGTTTTCTAGCTTTATTGGATGACGATAGTATATATATACATATATATATATATATATATATATATATATATATATATATATATACAGTTGGAAGAGTGTCTATCGGATCTCGATAGACACGCTAGATCAATTCGTTCCATCTCGAGTAATTTGTTTTCGGAAGAATAAAAGCCGACGTAACCTTTGTCGATCGGTTTCGATCGATCGATGATGAACGACTTTTTCAACGTCCTTATCCAACTATATAATCCATTTCATCGAAATTCTACGAGTATATCTTAGTGAGTATATAAAGATAGAAGAAGAAGGAGAAGAATAAGAAGAAGAAGAAGAAGAAGAAGAAAAAAATAAGAAAACAGTAAAGTAAGTAAAAGGTTCTTTTTTCCACGTGAGAAAAGATAATGAAAGAGGTAGGATGCCTTGAAGAAAATCCTTGAAATTTTTTTCTAACGGCGAAAAAATTAAAAAAAAATTAAAAAGAAGAGAAAAAGAACAAAGAGGAAGAAAAAAAGAGAAAAGAGAAAAAGAAGAAGAAGAAGAAGAAGAAGAAAAAAAAAGAAAGAGAGAAGAATGCTAGAGAAAGCACAGGCTCTTCTCTTGTTATCGACAATTAGCGTTCCGAACAAGAAGATTAATCTGACGTTGAATTTATCGAACGAGATTAACGACGGGATGAATGATCGTCTGAATCTTCCTCGGATCGCTTTACATTGGACCAAAACCGTATTGCCCATCACGTTCCTTCATTACTTCTCTTTATATTGGCTAAACTAAAACCTGAATGAACCATAATTAGGAAGTTTTAGGACAGAGGACATAAATTAATTACGTTCATTCAGGAAACATTAATAAGGAGAAATATTAATGCTACGAAGCTTGGTCGGTCGCTTGGATAACTGCCGGTGCTATAATTGCACTGAGTGTTTCGCTTTTTCCTTTTTTTCTCTCTCTTTTCATTTCTCTCTCCCTCTCTCTCTTTCTCTTTTTTCCTTTTCTATCGTTTGTCGCATCTCTTCCTCTTTATCTTTCTCCATCTCTCTCTCTCTTTCCTTTTTCGAACGTAATACAACTCGCTATTGCTATTGCTGTTCCTATCCCATCGTTGCTACTGGTGGTGGTGGTGGTGGTGGTGCTGCTGCTGCTGCTGCTGCTGCTGCTGCTGGACATCGAGGTACTCTTTTTCTTTTTCACTTCAAGTCCACCAGGGCTTTCCTGTCGCTCCACTTAAACGAATATTTCAATTATACATTACCGCTCTCGTTTTCCCTCCTTCTCTCTTCCCATTTCCTCTTTACTATTACTACTACTACTACTACTACTACTATTACTGCTACTGATATTACTATCACTACTATTATTACGCTTTACGCTTACTCGGATCGTCATTTCGAGCGTTGTCGTTCGTAGCTTAAAGCTGTCACGTCGGCCTCGCATACGCGCGGATTAAAATCGGTAATATGGACGTCGTTGATGGACGTCGATGCGTTCTCCTCGTCCGTTCGATATTTCTATTTCTCTTATATTCTTCTTCGCACGGTATAGATAATCTGTCCATAAAACGGCGCCGAATCCTTGCATCCTACTCCCACTCTCTCTCTCTTTCTCTCTCAAAAATCTACCTACCACCCCCACCACTGCCACACCACCTTCGTTATTCTTACGCTCGAGCGAAATGTTGCAAATCCGGAAAGTACGAGACATTGTCTCATTCATTTCCCCCCACCCCCCTCTATCTCTTTCTCTCTCTCTCTCTCTCTCTCTTGCTCGCTCTCTCTTTACTTTTTTCTTTCTCTCTCTCTCTTTCTCTTTCTCTTTCCATATTTGTTTCGACGCTCTTTGGCCCGTAGAACTGCGTTATCGTGATTTATTTAACTACCGTGAAAGCAGAAAGTTTCATTAATTAACTCAGTTTTTCTACAGTATTACTATCATTCTTTCTTTCTTTCTTTCTTTCTTTGTCTTTCTGTTCGTATCATTCCTTTCCTTAATTCTCCGAAAAAAAAGAAAACTGAGGAAAAGAAAAGAAAAAAAAGGGAAACACACATCTGGCTTATTAGTTTAATAATTATTAATTAAATAAACGATTCAAGATATAAAAGATAACAATAATGATATCAATCGTTTTATTAATTAGCTAATTTCTTTTACGTTATAATTTTCTTTCTCTCTTTATTTCTATTCGTATCATTATTATCATTAATCCTTGAAACACATTCGGCTTATTAATTTGAATAATTAAATGAGTAAATTAATGATATGAAAGAGGATAATAATAATAATGTCAATTCGTTTCATTGAAACCATTTCGTAGAATAATTGCTTTATATCAATTGTTCTTTTCCTTTCTTCTTTTCCTTTTTTTCCTTTTTTCTTTTTTTTTTTTTTTTATTTTATCGTAATGTTACTTTTCTTAATTCATCAAACACATTCAATCTTTTAATAAAATAATCAAATAAGTAAAGGTATATGTGAGAATAGTAACTATAATTATATCATTCCGTCTGCTCGTTTTGTAGAATATTATTTTATATCTCTGTCTTCGTATAATTTTATATCTTCGTATCATTCTTTCTTTATTTCAGTTCTTGAAATGCATTTAGCTTTATTAATTAAATAATTAGATGAAAGATACAAAGATATAGAAGGTAATAATAATAACATCAACCGTTTTAATAATACACTTAGCAGGATATTATTTCCTTTTTCTATCTTTCCGTTCTTATCATTCTCCTTTTTTTGTTTCCTTCTCTTTTTTTCTTATTTTTTTTTCTTTTTTCTTTTTTCTTTTTCTTTTTCTTTTTCTTTTTTTTTTTTTTGTTGAAACGTATTCAATTAAATTTTAATTAAATAAATCGATAAATAATTCGAGATATAAGAAGAAATATTAATGATATCTTTTTAAATATTTCTCGTTCAATCAATTGTTCTCTACCATTTCATCCGTTTTGTTCGTTCTTACGAAAATTAAATTTTTTACTTGAATAATCAATTAACTGATTAAATAATAACTGATTAATAAAAAACGAAAAAAGAAAATCGATTTTATTGAATAAATGAACACGTTGCGATATAAAATTCATACGATACGATACGAGAGGGAAACGAATGAAGAAATAACAAAAAGGAAAAAAGAAAAAAAAAAGAAAAGGAGTAAAATGAAAAATCAGATGAGAAATACTAGAATACGTAATTATTTAAAACAAGCCATTTAAAATTAACAGAATTATATATATATATATATATATATATATATATATATATATAAATATAAAAAATATATACCTAAAGGGTGCATGTAAATATTACACGAAGTAAATTAACAGAAAAAAAAAGAAAGCTTAGTTTTTAATGTTAATTAACTAAATATTTTACATCCTAAGTATCTGTTTCGGTTGACTCTATATTTTCGTCGTTAGTAGATGAAAAATGTTTATGAAAAAGTATTTCGTAGTCGTTTTAATTAAAACGTCAGAGGATTCCTTTAACGCGTTCCCTGTAACTTTAAAAAATAAAAATGAAGGAAAAGAAAAAGAAGAAGAATAAAAAAAGAAAATAAAAGAAAAAAAGAAAAGGAAACCGAAGAAAGAAGAAAACGAGAAAACGAGAAGAGAACAAAAAAAGGAAGCAAAAGATACGAAGAAAAATTAATGAAATAAATTAAATGAGAAATGTATATATGTGTACGTAAATAATTATATACGTATATAAATATATAAACGCGAATATAGATATAATAATGTCATTAAAATTTTTCTTAAGTAATCATATAACGAGATCGTTTGTTTTATTTGTGAATATATTATCGGAATCGAATAAAAAAAGTTGGGAAACACGTTAATGTTAGCTCTAATCGGAAATCGTTTCGAAGGTCACTCTCTGGAGATTCTTTTGACGAGGAGACACGAGACGAGCGTGAATGGAACGCGCGTGCCTGAATGCCCGAAGTATGTTTAAGTAATTAGACTGCTACTTTCGAAAATTGCTTCATTATAACAGTAACGCTCGAGTGCGGCCTTTGGAGATGGCTCTTTTGCCTTCCGAAAGGAGGCCTTTTATAAAGGCTGTCTCAGATGTCGCGTTAAAGAGGGAACGAGAGAGTAGTGAGGGATGAAATGAACGAAAGAGAGACAGAGAGAGATAGAGAGAGAAAGATAGAGAAGGAAATATATATATATATATATATATATATATATATATATATGTATATATTTTATATATAGAGAAGTGGTTCGAGCTCAGACACGACCGGCAAGTTAATCCGCGTCGCTCGAATAACGTGCATTAAATATAACCGTGATGTTGATATATATATATGTATGTGTGTGTGTGTATGTCTGTGTATGTATGTGTGTGTAAATATATTCTTTGGATAAAAGGAAACTCTCTCCGTATACGATCCTTCGAGAATCGCCAGCGTACTAACGTCACGTACGATCCGATATACATATAGATATATATATATATATATGTATGTATGCATGCATGTACGTGTATATGTATATATGTACGTCGATGTTCAACGAGAATTCATAGAATTCTAGTTATCTACATAGTTACCTTGAATATTCGTCGATGTGACTTAGTCTCGTCTCTCTACTTCTCGTTAACGCAAATTTTGGTATAAACGCAACCGATATCTATCTATCCAAAGATAAATAGATACATAAGTACGTACTTATGTATGCATGCGTCTCTCTCTTTCTCTCTTACACCCTCTCTCCTTCTTCACCATCTCTCTCTCTCTTTCTCTCTCTCTTTCTCTCTCTCTCTCTCTCTCTGTCTCTCCCTGTACAAGATATTCCATGAATTTTCCAACGCTTCTAAATGATATAATTATGCTAAATAAAACATTCTATGTATCCATGTATACATATTATTCAGAGTAATGTGTTCTCATTAACTAAAATGTCAAATTCGTAATGCTAATATGTATGTATGCTTGTATGTTTACAATTAGATAAATGTTCTTTGTTATTCTCTAATATGTTTAACATCAGATATGTAAAAAAGAATTTTCTTATATACGTTTACTACGTCAGAGTAACGTTCATTGATATATATATATATATATATATATATATATATATATATATATATATATATATATATATGATTAAAAGATGTGAAATAAAAAATATTTTTATATCAGTATTACAATAAGACCGATTGAATAAAATTTTATATCGATTGTATTTAACACACAAACACATATATACAATACATATATGCATACATACATACACACATACAGAGCCACACATTACATGTATATGTACATGTATATATATATATATATATATAGGTATATGAAAAAGAACGTTCTTAAATCTCTACGTTCATTAAATGAAATGTCTAATCATTCATGAAACGATATTTCATTGAAGATAAAAGCTAACGCAACGAATTTTGTTCGCATCAATGTATGTATGTATGTATGTATGTATGTATGTATATATGTATGTATGTATGTTGAATATCGATGATAGTTACACGCCTCTACGATTATCTAGAATAACGATACTTCCTTTGAATACATTATTACTGACCCATAAATTTCTCTGGAGAATGGCTTTTGGAATGGTTCCACCGAGCAAAGTACGTTCGGAAAAGCTCTCGACATCGGCAACGGTAATTGGCTGTCGAGTAGGTTTAACGAGTGGCCAAGATTTATGCATACTTTTTTATTCAAAGCCGATAACGTCGTTCGTCGTCAACGACAATGAGAGGACACGTTACAGTTATTCTCTTTCTACCTCTATCTCTTTTACTCTCTCTCGATCTCCCTCTCTGTCTTTCTCTCTCTCTCTCGATCTCCCTCTCTTTCTCTATCTCTCGATTGATAGAGAATTTTCCATAGAAATTAACATTGTAATTAGAACGTAATATGCATACATTAAAACACGATCGAGGGTTATTATTTTGATATTACGATATTTCACGCACGCTATACCACGGTGATTATTTAAAAATCTTATCAAATTGATTAATACGATGTAATTATCACTTTACGTTGAGAATGATTAGGTTTACTTTTCTCTCTCTCTCTCTCTCTCTCTTTTTTATTTTTATTTCTTTTCAATTTTTTTTTTATTTCTCTCTTTCTTCCATTTTTTTTTCTTCTTCATTGTCAAGAAATTTCTCTATTTTTATCTTTGTCAGATGTTCTTTTCTCTTCCATTATACAAATCGGACTAGCGTAAAAGAAAGCCGGTAAAAGAGGTGTCAAGGGACGGAAAAGTCCGTCCAGTGATATATGCTTATTCTTGATTCGTTTCACTTATTGTCTAGTGACTTTATCTTTCTCTCTCCCTTTTCCGCTTTTTTTTTTCCTCCACTATCTTATCCTCTTTTCCTTTTATATACGCACGTTTCCTCGCTCTTTCGCTCTCTCGCTCTCTCGCTCTCTCTCTCTCTCTCTTTTTCTCTCATACACACAAACACACTCACACTCTCTCTCGCTTTACTTTTGTCCCGGAAAAGATTCATTACCGTCATCGGTCAGCTTGTAATCCGAAATTATTTTCAATCCTGTTTTATTCACCCACGACTTTTATAAAGTTTACCGTATTTTTATATATATATATATATATATATATATATACATATATATATACATATATACTTTTTTTTTTCGATAATAAAAAATAGCAACAGAGAAAAGTTTTATTCGAGGCACGAAGTAACCGAGAATATAATTCATACGCATTTGTTTATGGCTTAATGGACAAATACAACGTGATTGTTGAACAAAGGAAAAAAATGAACTTTTTTTTTTATTTCTCTATGAGCCCGAGTTCTATCCATCTATCTATTTATATATATATATATATACATATCTTTCTCTCACTCTCTTTTTTCGCTCGTTAACTTCCTCATTAACTCTACTTCTGTCTCTCTGTTCTCTCTTCTTCTTCTCTTTTTTTTTCCTCTATCATCTTTCTTCTTTTACAGGTTATCACGCGTCTAATGTATTCCTTTACTCTCGTAGTCCATTCGTTCTTTCATACGAACGTCACTGCAATCTGCATGATTATCTTTACGCATGTTCTCTCTTAAAGCTCGATCTTAATCATTTGTATACACGTGTAATATTCTCTCTTTTCCTCTCACACACACACACACACAAACACACACTCTCTCTCTCTCTCTCTCTCTCTCTCTCTCTTTCTCTCTCTCTTGTAAAAAGAGGAAGGAGAAAAAAAAAGAGAAGGAAATTCTAATAAGGAAAAGTACGATCTCGTGCGACGATAAAGAATGGATA